>NW_021635324.1:0-190288 GCF_004799145.2 Neltuma alba | reverse complement strand
ACACAAAGAGGTATTTAGCTAGATTTAATTATTTAAATTGTGACAATGCCTCTACAAATTCAAAAAAATATGGAATATTATTCTGAAGTTGGAATGAATTTATAAAATTGATTTTATCCCAAAAATTATGAGGAATTAGTATTGAGATATATTTAAAGTTGAATTTTTTCCTAATTAGGCCATTTTCTTGGAAAATTAAGGGGAAATACCTATGGGCCAAATTTGGCCTTGAGAATTTTTTGTGGTCTAATATGACATTGAAAATGAATTTCTAGAAGTGGTGCATGAAACTTTTGACCAATATTTGATCCAAAAAGAATTTAGGGAAATATTGTGGAATTAGGTGGATAAATGTGACAAGACACATGCCTAATGTTCACCAAGGTCCATTTTCCCTTATGTGCATCCCTATTGTCACACCTTTCTTTATATACCATTATATATCAATTGGAACTATTATAACATGTTTCGTAGCGTTTCCAAATGAAAAATTTTAAAATTCAGGATTGTACTATTCATCATGTCCGTACACTGTCCATCTGAAAATGAGCCAATTTTGAAAATTCATAACTGAATCTAGAAAAATCGAAATGAAGTGGTTCTAATTTTCACCCGAAGCTTGCTAAGAGATCTATGGAGGAAAAATAATCATTAGGTCAATTCCATTCAGAATAATTCCAGGAAATTTGTCAAAGTGTATTGTTTATTTGTTAAATTTTTGAATTTCTAATCTTTTTTGCCCAACTTTGGAAGGGCATAACTCTTAGCACACAACTCCAATTTAATGAATTATCACTTTTTTAAAGCTAAAAATAAGATCTATTTGTTTGTAAAATGTCGTGCCCAAACTCCAACAATTGCTTATTATTTTATATACCACAAGTTTAGCACTTTTTAGGAAATTTCTATCCCCTAATTAGTATTTTCTTGATTTATTTCCTCTTTTTCCTTCAACCACATTCCTTCCACAATGCCGCAAGCATAATTCCAACATTAAAACTTGGAATAACAATATGATTTATATTGCAATATCATCCATAGCTTGTTATAAAATCCATGTAAAGTTCATTATACATTGCAAAACAATTCACCATAAACACTGTTCATAAAACTCTTTTATCCCAAGATCAACTCCTTTCCTTGCTCTATACTTGGTCCACTTCCTAATTAGTGCATAAAATAACATAGGAAGAATGAGATTTCAAAGAAATCTCAGTAGCGTATGAATTATAATTATCATGTAAATCAATGCAAGTTATATTTATGACATGTCATGCAATCCAAACCATTCCCAACTTATAGGAATTCATACCAAATATCATACAAGGAAAGGAACATGATATTATCCACATTGACATACCACAAAGCATTTGGCCAAAGCATAACCAATGTCAATCAAACACTCAAGGTCACCACAAAGTTCTTCCAATCCAAGCAACAACAAATCACAACAAACAAGCAAGATAAACGATCAAATTATAATTCAAAGCTACCTTTATAAAGCTTGTCCAATTAATTCCTCCAAGGAGCAATGCTTCTCCTTAATTCCTCCTCTCTCAATGCCTAATAAACCAAGCATAAACATAGGCCATATTAATCACAAAACAACTTGGTTTCAATATTTTAACATTAACTTAACAATTTCCCCCCTTTTCTTTGATTTTTAACAATTGATTCCTTCTTTAGAATCAATCATCTCATGACTCAATCCTACACAATTTTCATGAGGAATCCAGTGGTACAATCATATTTAAAACTCACACTCCTTCCCCATGATCCTCACTTGGCCGAATAGGGGGCTATATGCTTCCAGAATTCTATTTTTGATTCCAATGATTTTAAACACTTTCCAACAACATATCCTTACACAAAAACCTTGTTTTAAAGCCATTGGAATCATCAAATCAAGTAAAATCAATCAGCTCCTACATGAACAGTGCTGGCTGAATTGCTTCCTCTAAAACCCTAATCTTGATTATTAAGGTTTCTATCTTTTCCCTAAGCATCACACATCCAACTGAAATTTTACAGCATTCTCCAGCATTTCCCAAGGAAAAATCCTTATTTAATCCATGTAAAACTTAGGGATATTGATGCTTAGACATACCTTCGTGTTTCCTTGAAGTAAGTTGGATGATTCCTTGCCTAAAACACCTCAAAATTTTCATGCAAGGGTGTTGGATGAACAGTGACAGATCTCCCCTTATTTTTCCCAATTTTCTAACATTTTCTTTGTATTTTTAAGGGGTATTTATAGAAAAAATGAGCTGCTCCTCCTCCCTCCTGATTTGGCAGAATTAAGGGACACCTCAAGGGTGTAGGTGGTAGCCATCAAGTGTCCAAAATATCCAGATCACTCCAAGTGGCCATAATCTAGATTTTTCCACACAAATATCTCTTAAGTTTTGTATTTTTCTTTAATTAATTGAAGCCTCCAGATTTTACATGAAATTGGGCCCTTCTAGGGTCCATTGTGGGCCCCAAAAATGGTTTGGGCTGGCCTAAAAAGATGGCCCACAAACCAAATCACTATCTCAAACCAATTAGAAACTTTATCCGTTACTATTCACTAGTAACATTCTATAATTTTTTCAGACCTCCAAAAATTTATTTCTCTCCATGATAATTCACCTTTTAATATGAAAATATTATATAGAAATTTTCAGAATTTTTTGCCACCTCTAGGTATTTATTTTGAATTTTCTCCAATTAGGCCTCTATTAGTGTCACTGCGGGAAAATAAATTTCTTAAAATTAATTCCTAAGTTTCCAAGGCCAAAATAAATTTAATAATTTCAAATAAATATTTAGATGAATTTTATATCAATCTTCCAAATTTATTGAGGCCTCTAACTAATTAAAATAATTATTTTTCTTCAATTTCCTAATAATTTTTTAAAAAATCTCTGTTTACGGAAAATTCCGTAATAATTTATTTTTATTGAAATTCCACCTTTCAGGTCTCAACTAAGCTTTCAAAACCTCTACTCTACACTTTTTCTATTTTTTGGGGATTTTCTAAAATTTTTCTCAAATTTTTCCATTTTACCCTTCCTAGACCGATGATTATAAAAATGTCAATCCAAACCTTTTCGGGGTTTCATACTAAAAGTTGTTTTATATCCCCGTCTAGTTTCTATATTGACCCTCATCCCAATTTTTAATCGTTAATAAAAGTTTTGGGATGTGACACCTATTACCCTATTATGTTAGCCATTTAATACTTCTCCCATGACTCATTAAGTAATGTGAAGTGTTTAGGTCATAAAATGAGGGAATGGACAATTTAAAGTGCCAAAATTATGGAATATATGACAAATGGCATTGTGAGCCTTGGGGAAATAAAATATGAAAATTTTTCTTGCTTTTCTCTCTCATCATTGTCACACCATTTTGTAGCCAATTCAAGGGGAAAACACAGTCAAGATTTTATCAAACAAGAGATGAGATAAAATCTTGGGTTTAGGTAAGATATCTCCTTGTGAAATCACCATATCAATTCAAAATCAAGTGAATCTTCTTCCATCTTTTCACCATTACGGCACTATTCCTCTAGTCTTAGACTAGATAGAGAGGATGTGATGGATTGAGATTACAATAATAAGTCTTCTAGAAGTGGATTTCAAATGACATTTAAATGTAGTTTAGAAGACACATAGCAAGCTTATTATGTTGGAACATCATCTATGTAGTTTAACACAAGGCTAAGGGTTTTTTGGAACTACCATTATAAATAGCTTCTTCCCTCTTCATTCTTGTTCAATTTCATTCAGCCGCCTTAGGTGAAGAATGATTATGTCAAAATGAAATCCTAGAGTTCAAGATAGGCCAAGTGAGAGCAATTAAGTTCAAGAGCTAAAAATCCTACCAAATCTTCTTCAAATCACAAAGTGCTTTTCATCAATATTATTCCTCTCATCAAGTCTTTCATTTCATACCACTTTTACTTGCCAAATATCATAAGTCCAAGGGCTAGAAGAGAGAGCAAATTCATGTAGAGAGAGAAAGTACAAGGAGCAAAGTTAAGCTTGTAATCTCTTTAAAACTTGTGATTTTTGAAACTTAGGATGGATTTTTTTTTTGAGGAGGTCTCTGTACATATTTGTTAAGGGTTTATAAAAGATAGTATTAATGCTCTTGTGTAGGGTAATAAAGGTTGAAAGTGTTTGGAAGCCTTTACAAAACTAAATGAGATCTTTGCCTAAACAATCCCTACGTTTTGGCCAAACTTATTTGGGCAAGAAACAGTTTGATCTTCATTAATCTAAGCTCAAAAATAAATTCTACATGCATAAATATATAGGATTATCATGTGGTATTAATTCTAATCGAAGTGGATTAAATATCCAAAACTCAAGGATTAAAGGTTAAGGTTAAAGAAGAACAAGTTTAAGAAGCTAAGAGTTTTACCTTGGTCAATGGCTCTAATGAATAAAATGAATAATGTATGATGTGTATTTAGAGTCATGTGATATCAACAAAAAGGAATTGGAGGTTTGATCATGCAAGCCTCAAAGGGTAAAAGAAAGGAAAGCAAAAGAAAGATAGTAAAATTGAGATGGTAAACCTACCTCCATCGTGTGCTTTGTAATTATGCTTGTGTTATGATATGTTGATTGCTTTACATTGTTATATAAAGCATGTATGAATGTTTGAAGCTTTGTTTTTAATTAATCTATGGCCGTATGTGTTAGTGGCAGTCTCACCTAAGAGGGGGGTGAATTGGGTGAGTTATAAAAATTTTGCGAAATTAAAACAATAAACTATCGGAAATAGAGAATGTAAGTTAGAAAGATTTCACCGTAAAAAGGAACACAGGATTTATAATGATTCAATCTCAACCACTTGACCTACCTCCAGTCCTTAAAACACCTCTGAATATTCCACTATGTTCCAAGATTAATCGGGCTCTTGGCGCCTTAGTACAGTAACTGATACTCTCAATCACTCCCCTTTACTTCCCGTAAGGTTACAAACCCACTCAAGAGTCCACACTCTTGAGTATCACACAAGACGTGATTAATGATGAAAATGTAAACTCTCTTACAGAGTGAATAAATGATAATCACTAAAGCTCAGTGTATGGAAGAACAGAGTATTGAATGCAACAGTAAATAATCAACAGAGGGTAGCTAGCATATTCAATCTATTCAGTTAATGCTTCTTCGCGTCTTTTATAGTTGAGGTAGTTTAGTAACCATTAGATGGAAGAGCTTTTAGCCGTTGAGAGTCCGGTTGCATGTTTTCCCAGTTGCAATGGTTTCTGCCATTAATGCTTCTGACAAGGTAGGTTACAGGCTACTTGGACAACCGTTGGAGAGCCGTTGGGTTTTTCTTCGTAATCTACAAAAATACATTGATTCAATAAGTTTTTCTTTACAGAGTAAGATCAAAATTAGAACCGAACAAATGATAAAATGAACATTCATAGTTTATGGTTAGAATCAATCAGTTGTTAAATGTACTAAGTAATAACTGATCGTGCTTGATCGAAGTGATGATCGATTATTGCTTGATCAATCAGGTTATCGATTATTCAGAGTAAGAGCTTTTGAAGCAGATAACTAAGATTATTGATCAAGTGATGGATCAATATTTATCGATCAAGTGATTGATAAAAGGAAATAGTGACATCATACTTGTATGCATAGAAAAAGAAGATCAAGGTCACTTTTGTTTTTGAATCCCTTTAGATAGAGAATTAAGACAATTATGAAGGCTGAGAAAAGCTCGAATGAAATAGATGATAAATTTTGAGAAACATTGAGACTAGTTAAAGTTTAAAATGAAATTGCCTCATGATCGAACACTTGTTGATCGATCAGGTTATTGATAATCAAAGTGTTATAGAAATAAATTTTGAAGCACTAATTTTTGAACACATTATCGATAAATAGATGATGGATAACCTTATTGATAAGCAATAAGCAAAAGTATATTCAGTGAAAACAGAGGCTATGTAGGTTGATCGAATAGGTGATCGATTAATGAATGATCGATCATATTATCAATAAAGAGGTTTATTCTTGTAAAATCAAAGAACTGATTTATTGATCATGTTATGTGAAAACAAGGTAAACATGAAGTGTGGTGATCGATAATATTATCGATAATCTGATTATCGATCCGGTGATCTAAGAGCCATGATTTAAGAATGATGTACTGATTATCGATCATGTGATCGATAATTTGCTAATCGATCAGGTGATCGATAAGCCACTGAAATAAGTACCTGCACACAAGGTGTTAGGAAGCAATGTTCAATCATATTATCGATAAATGGCTGATCGATAAAGTGATCGATAAATAATGACTAAAGTTAAACATAGAGTGAGTAGAACGTATTACCATTTATCTGTCTTCTCATCGATAATCTGTTTATCGATCATGTTATCGATAAATGCCTATCAGATTTTGTATCCCTTTATCCGACAGATGTTCGATCATCCTGATTATCAATCAAGTGATCGATAATTTACTCTAGACTTTCATACACAACTAAGTTAACAATGATCGATCAATTGATCGATCAACACATTATCTAACAAGTTATCAATCAAAGTTTCTGCTAGGTTACTTAATTGTACAGAGATATTATCTATCAGCTTATCGATAAATCCTTGATCGATCAGATGATCGATCAACATACTGAAACACAAATTACTTACTTTGTTATCATCAAAACCTAATCCTAACATTCTCTCCCTTTTTGATGATGACAAAACATAGGTATGGGATATTAACTAAGTAGCATCAGATAATTGTGAATTCAAATAAATCAAATCAGATCAAATCAAAATGAGACAAAAAGGCAACATAAAACAAACTTTAACTGAAAATCATGAACTGTCATAAATAATTTACACAACTGTTAGAAATCAAAATACATTATAGTAAAAGCATATTAGTAAAGGCAAGAAACTAAATATCAGAAAGAGAAACTAAACATCAGAGTCCTTCTCCCCCTTTTTGTCAACATCAGATGAAGAAGGGGAAGGAGTAGAAACAGTAGGCATGGGCAGTGGAATAGGAAGAGGTGGAAGGTGAGAAAGTGGAGAGAATGATGGAAAATGTAGAGAAGGGACCAGCTGGGGAACAGTGATGAGAGCTAAAGTAGGAGAAGAGTGGGAGAAGTAGGGGGTACTGGTGGTGAAGTAGAAATAGGAGAAGTGGGTATAGGGGAGGTAGAAGGTGTAGGCTCATGATGAGGAGGAGATGGTGGATAACGGAGTAAGTCCTCAAAGCTAAAAGTAGTGCTGGGGGCAGAGAAGTTATTGTAGAGAGAGGCCACCATCCCTTTGAGCTCTTGAATCTCTCTGTCAACATGATTGAATCTCTGAGAAACCTCTTTTTCCAAAACCATCATTGCTTGTCAGTGAAGATCTAGGATTTTGGAAATGCCCTCAAATTTTCTGTCTGAAACTTCCCCATATTCTCAGGCAGTGACATAGACTCTTTACTCAAACTCTTGAAGTTCAGCCTGAAACATCTCCCTAAGTGATCTCTCCGTAAATGATGGTCCAAGGGTATGAGAAGGAGCTACAGTGGATTCGGCCTTATCCTGAGTCCTAGAGGTGCTGACAGCTGGTTGCTTCCCTTTGTCCTTCTGAGGCACCTTCTGTGAGGGTCTAAAAGGTAGAGGATCCTCATCTTGTGCAGCTGTGTGATGCCAAAGGCAGGAACCTTTGTCTTGGATTCTCCAGGCTCAAAAGGGGCAATGTTATTTGCCTGTAGGATGTATGTGGCCAACTGAGGGTAGGGGATTGATGTAGACTTGGATTTGTTAAGACAAAAATCCTTCATCTCATTATAGATCAAAGCCCCTATATTAATCTTTTCTCTACTGATTATCCTAGCCAGCAGTAAATAATCATCCTGAGTTAAATGTGAAAAGCTCATGGATTTGTTGATCATACTCCTTGAATAGATGTAGTGGATTATTGTATAATAATCACACATCCATTTAGGTGGAAAGTTTAGCTCACCGGGGTAGTCATCACTTTGCATCAAAATCTTATAAGCTTTTATTTCATTCATATCTCCCCACTCTCACTGATTCTTGAGTTCCCAGCAATTCATTTATCTTAGTACTAATAAGATGGAAGGTTCTGCCTCTAAGTTTGACCCTTAAATAGTCATTTATCAGATTGTCCTACTCATCATATTCTTCCACTGATTCCATATTACAGTAGAACCTTTTAATCACTTCAGGACAAAATTCTCCACCAATTATCAGCCAATTCTAATAATATTCTAGGGGATCACTCAAGTCCAAATTAATTTGTGTATTTTTCTTTAAACTCTCAATATCCACGGACACAACAAGATAGAATCTCCAGTTTGTAAAATCTGCCTTAAACTTAGTCGAATTCACATCTTTATTTAGGTTTCCAGCTAATAACTCAGAAAAATAGATGGAATACCTTCAATGGGAATTTGTCATGACACACCTTCACTGGCTCTCTGTTTTTTCTGTCTCGGTTGCCTGGGGATGGGAACTCTCAAGGCAGTCTCCACAGCTTTCTGAATTGAGGCTCCATCATCTAACTCAGTTTCTGATTCCTCAGTGACTACTGGTAGCTTGGATTTGGATCGGGGAGATTTTCTTGGAGGAGCGGGTTGCTCTTCGGTCCGACTCTCTCGGATTTTTAGGACTCCTCTCTTCTTGGATGATTCTTCCCTTACTTTCGGTCTCTACCGCTTCTTAGTGCCCGAGGGAGTAGTGTCACTTGATTGAACTCGTTTCTCAAAGCTTTCTTCCCTCTCAACATTCGACTGTTTCACTCGCACCATTTTAGAGGTACAGAAGGATTTCTGAGGAATTAATCGATTGAAAGAGTGTATTTCGAGTTCAATAGAGGTCGAGTAATTAGTAGAGATGGATTCGAGTGGATGGGTGACGGGAAATTTATGGAATAGTGATTTTGGACCGTTGCTAGAAACAGGGGAGTGGTTTTGTTCGAGTTAGGGTTCGATAACTGACGGGAGGTTTTCAAAATTTTAACATTGAAAACTTTAGAATTATCGATCATGTTATCGATCAACAGATGATCAATCACGTGTTCGATAAATATGAAGAACACATAAGAATAATGAAGACAATTATCGATCATGTTATCGAACAAGCAATTATCAAACATATTATCGATAAAATTGATAGAGGAAATACGTACCTAGTCTGTTTATCGATCATTTGATCGATAATCCACTTATCGATCAGCTTATCAATTAATGCTTACCAAAATTGAACAAAGTGTCTCAAAAGACTTGTCGCTCCTAATCGATGTTCTGATCGATAATCCATTTATCGATCAGCTTATCAATAATCATCGTTCTAAATTTCGTCTTTCTCTTCATATGCTACATTTATTGATCAGGTGATCGATAAACTAGCCCTTTATGGCTTCATGATTATCGATGTCTTGTTCGATTATTCCATACTCTGTTCACCTTTGTTTTTCTTCGACAAAATAGAGCTTCCTACAAAACAAATTTATATCCACTCCAATGCTTAAGTTAGTCATTTAATCATCAAAACATTAATTTAAAGTTCAAATTTGAGAGATAAAATGAGATTTCTTACAACTCATTGGGATTTACCATTCCCAATTCTCTACGAAAGTAGTTGAATTTCTGTTGATCTAGAGGCTTCATGAAAATGTCTGCTATTTGATATTCAGTGGGAATGAATTCTACCTTTACATCTTTCTTTTGAATATGGTCTCGAATAAAATGATGTCAAACATCGATATGCTTAGTTCGAGCATGATGGACTAGATTCTTGGACAGGCTTACCATACTCGTGTTATCACATAGGATTGGAATCTCTTTCAAGTTGATTCCTAGATCCTGTAGTTGTTGCTTTAACCATAGAATCTGAGCACAACAGCTGGCAGTAGCCACATATTCTGATTCTGTTGAGGAGATTGCCACAACATTCTGCTTTTTGCTTGACCACGAGACAAGGCACCCTCCGAAAAATTGACATTGTCCATTGGTACTCTTTCTGTCTGTCTTATATCCTCTATGATCTGCATCTGAGTATCCCATTAGATATACTGCTCCCTTCTTTGGATACCAGATTCCCAAATTCTGAGTTTCGACAAGGTATCTGAGAATTCTCTTGACGACTTCCTCATGTGATTCTTTTGGGGCTGATTGATATTTTGCGCACATTCTCACACTGAATTGAATATCTGGTTTGCTAGCAGTGAGATATAGTAATGAGCCAATCATTCCTCTATATCTGGTCAGATTCACGTCCTTGCCGTTTTCATCTGCATCTAGCGAGATGGTTGAGCTCATAGGAGTTTTTACACTTTTAGCATTTTCTAATCCATATTTCTTTGGTAACTCCTTTAGATACTTCATCTGGGATATAAATATGCCATTTTGCTTCTATTTGATTTGTAATCCCAGAAAGAAATTCAGCTCTCCCATCATCAACATTTCGAACTCTCCCTGCATTAGCTTGGCAAACTCTTGACAAAGATCTTCATTAGTAGCTCCAAAATAATATCATCCACATAAATTTGAACAATCAAAAGATCTTTCCTACTTCTTTTAATGTAAAGAGTAGCATCCACTTTGCCTCTTTCAAATCTCTTTTCTATCAGAAAATTGCTAAGTCAATCATACCAAGCTCTAGGAGCTTGTTTTAAACCATATAAAGCCTTTTTCAGTTTATAAACGTGATTAGGAAAGTTTGAGTCTTCAAAACCAGGAGGTTGTTTGATAGAAACTTCTTCTAAAATATAACCGTTCAAAAATGCACTTTTAACATCCATTTGATATAATTTGAAATCTTTTATGCAAGCAAAGGCTAAGAGTACTCGTATGGCCTCCAATCTAGCTACTCGAGCATAAGTTTCTTCATAATCAATGCCTTCTTCTTGATTATATCCTTTAGCTACTAATCTAGCTTTGTTTGTGACATTCATCGAGCTTATTTTTGAATACCCATTTGGTGCCTATGACCGGATGATCATTAGGGGGTGTTTGGATGGAAACCAAACCATGGTTTCAGAAGTAATTTTACGGTCTACGAGGTAAATATGTGGAGGAGTTTATCTCAATTAGTGGAAAAGTGCTTCTAAGAAGCACTTTTTTGGGGCATCCAAACACCCCCTAGGTCTGGGTACCAATTCCCAAACTTGATTTCTCTCAAATTGGTTAAGCTCTTCGTGCATTGTGACTATCCAAAATTTGTCGAATAGGGCCTCGTTAACATTGGTAGGTTCAATATGAGATATGAATGCAGAGAAGCGTACTTCATTGAACACTTGTCTCTGGGTTTTGACCCCTTCATTGACTTTACCAATGACTTGTTCTACTGAATGGTCTCGGTTATGTCTCCAAGCCTTAGGCTACTCTAAATTTTCTGGTGAAGAAGGTTCATTTAAATCATTTTTATTTTCTAAACATTCTTCAAAAGGTAATTTGTTTGAAAATTTGTTTAAATCCAGTTTTTGAAAATTTTGAATGATCTCAGCATCATCATCTAGAGGTTTTGAAATAGGTTCGGTTTCAACAAACACAACATGTATTGATTCTTCAATTGTAAAAGTACATTTGTTGAAAATCCTATAACCTTTACTACGATTAGAGTAACCAAGAAATAAACCTTCATCAGCTTTAGGATCGAATTTACCGAGATTCTCTTTGTTGTTGTTGTGAACGTAGCATTTACTCCCAAAGATCTTTAGATGAGCCAGGTTAGGCTTTCTTCCTTTATATAGCTCATATGGTGTTTTCCTGAGCAGTGTTCTGATGTAGGCTCTATTGGAGATGTAGCAAGCCGTGCTCATTGCTTCTGCCCAGAACACTTGTGAAATTCCTTTCTCGTTCAGCAATGCCCTTGTCATTTTTGTGAGCACTCTATTTTTTCGTTCGACAACACCATTTTGTTAAGGAGTTCTTGGTATTGAAAAATTGTGATCAATTCCATGCTCGTCACAGTAGTCTACAAATTCGTTGTTTTCAAATTCTCCTCCGTGATCAGACCTAATTGACACAATGGAAATACCTTTCTTATTTTGGACCTTTTTGGCAAAAACAATGAATGCATTAAATGTTTCATCTTTAGAGAAAAGAAACAAAGTCCAAGTGAGACTTGAATAGTCATCAACTATCACAAGAGTGTACAGGTTTCCACCGAAACTTTTCACTCTCGACGGACCAACCAAATCCATGTGAAGCATTTGTAGTGGCCTTTCGGTTGAGACTGTCTTCTTTGATTTAAATGAAGACTTTTTTTGTTCACCCTTTTGACAGGCATCACAAATAATATCATGTTCGTACTGAATTTTCGGTAAACCAACAACCAAATCCCTTTTTGTTAATTTTGAAAGTTGATTCATGTTAACATGTGCAAGACGTTTATGCCAAACCCAACTTTCCTCCTTTTTGCTAATAAAACAGTTTTCAGAAGATTTAGAGTCAATTTGGAGTGTATAACAGTTACCGTCGCTTGGAGCTCTCAGCTTTATATTCAACTCTTCTTTCTTCAATGGCAAGTCGTCTTTGCTTATTACTAAGCATTCTTCTGAATCGAAGATCACCCAATTGTTTTTGTCGGTACTCTGACTGACGCTGAGTAGATTGTGACACAGTCCTTCCACGTAGTATACATCTTCAACCTTCATTCCTTTGTTGCTCCCTATCTCTCCTATTCCAGCAATTCTTCTAGATTGATTGCCACCGAAACTTACTTTGCCTCCGTCTTTTGGTTTGAATGATGTGAACTTCTCAGTATCACCCGTCATATGTCTGGAGCATCCACTATCGATGTACCATTTGTTTGTTCTGGATGCTTTGAGGCATACCTGCAACAACACAATCATGTTTTAGGTACCCATACCTTCTTAGGTCCTTTTTGGTTAGTATGAGTTGTCCTAGGCACATAAGTACCTTTAGGCACCCATTCTAATGTCCCTTAAATTCCTTTGTTCTTGTGATAACAAGAAGAGGTTGTATGACCTTTACGGTTGCAATAAGAGCAAAGCGCAAAAGGATTAGAGGAATGAATAGTATTTCTAAAGAATGTAAGATACGATCGACTACTACTCTTCTTCTTTCCCTTCGTGTTATCTTGAACAGGATCATATCCTATTCTAGTTTTATCCATCGAACACCGTTGAGCTCCCAAAATCACTTTGAGCATTTCACTACCCTAAGTGAATTTTTCTAAGGTTTTTGTGAGATCTTCAGCCTTCTTTCTATTCTGTTCACATTCCATGCATACTGGAGGTGGGACTACGTTGTCCTTCTGCTTCGTTTGCTGTTCCTCCAGGAATTTTATTCTTTGCATGGAGCTTACCAACTCCTTTGCAATTCTTACTAATTCCAAATATAATGCATTGCATTCAAACTGCAATTCATCATAGGAGGGTTCAGAAGTGATTACCTCATCTGTCTCTGATTCTTCGTCTTCCTGAGCCACAAGGCAGATGTTGGCAGTTTCTTCATCATCACTTTCTTCTTCTTCTTCCGAAGAACTATCTTCCCAGATTGATATGACAAAGGCTTTCTTCTTTCTGAATCTTTCTTTCTTCTTTTCTTTGTCCTTCATCTTGGATAGCTGGAGACACCCTGCTTTGATGTGTCCTGGTTTCTTGCATTCGAAGCAGATGATCGGTTCTTTTGGCTCATTCTGAGATGTTGAGATTCTGCATTTTGACTAAAACTTCCTTCCGATTTTGTTCTTGTAGAAATTTTTGAATCTTCTAACGATAAGACCCATTTCATCATCATCCAGATCTTCTTCATTGTTGTCTTCACTTTCTTGAGTTTTGAGAGCTATACTTTTGCAGTTTTTCTCGTTCATTTACTTTTTATATCTTTGCTTGCTCTCATATTCTGCAAGGCTTCTGAATAGTGCTGCAACCGAGCCAATTGATTCTCCCTTCGTTTCTTCAATGGTTGTTACCTTCGGATCCCATTCTTTTGTGAGACCACTTAAGATTTTTCTTACTTGGTCCTCTTGACTGTACTTCTTTCTGAGTGCCGTGAGATGATTTATGAGATGTGAGAATCTGACTTCCATGTCTCAAACACTCTCTCCATCCTTCATTCTGAATAGCTCGAATTCTATGGTGAGAGTATTGATTTTGCTCTGTTTTACACCGGTGGTCCCTTCGTGAGCTATCTCCAGTGCTTTCCACATTTCTTTCGCAGTTTCCAAGCTAGAAACTTGAAAGTATTCTTGTTGGCTCAGTGCACAAGTAAGTATGTTGATGGCTTTGTCATTTAGGGTCACCAACTTTCTGTCTTCTTCATCGAACTCGTTAGGACTCTTGCGTACTTGCTGTCTGTCTACAGTTTTCATAGGAACATAGTTACCATGCTCTATCACGTCCCATAATCCATACCTGGTTGCCTTGATGAAGATTTTCATCCTCATCTTCCAAAAGGTATAGTTTTCACCATTGAAGCCCGGTGGTTTGGATGTTGAACACCCTTCGAGCAGCACGCTGTCTCTGAATCCTGCCATGGGATCTCTCTTCAAACTGTTCAGTCTTTATTGAAGAGACCTACTCTGATACCAAATGTTAGTGGCAGTCTCACCTAAGAGGGGGTGAATTGGGTGAGTTATAAAAATTTTGCGAAATTAAAACAATGAACTATCGGAAACAGAGAGTGTAAGTTAGAAAGATTTCACTGTAGAAAGGAAGACACAGGATTTATAATGATTCAGTCTCAACCACTTGACCTACCTCCAGTCCTTAAAACACCTCTGAATATTCCACTATGTTCCAAGATTAATCGGGCTCTTGGCGCCTTAGTACAGTAACCGATACTCTCAATCACTCCCCCTTACTTCCCGTAAGGTCACAAACCCACTCAAGAGTCCACACTCTTGAGTATCACACAAGACATGATTAATGATGAAAATGTAAACTCTCTTACAGAGTGAATAAATGATAATCATTGAAGCTCAGTGTATGGAAGAACAGAGTATTGAATGCAACAGTAAATAATCAACAGAGGGTAACTAGCATATTCAATCTGTTCATTTAATGCTTCTTCGCGCCTTTTACAGTTGAGGTAGTTTAGTAACCATTAGACAGAAGAGCTTCTAGCTGTTGAGAGTCCGGTTGCGTGTTTTCCCAGTTGCAACGGTTTTCGCCATTAATGCTTCTGACAAGATAAGTTACAGGCTCCTTGGACAACTATTAGAGAGCCATTGGGTTTTTCTTTGTAATCTGCAAAAATACATTGATTCAATAAGTTTTCTTTGTAGAGTAAGATCAAAAGTAGAATCGAACAAATGATAAAATGAACATTCATAGTTTATGGTTAGAATCAATCAGTTGTTAAATATACTGAGTAATAACTAATCATGCTTGATCGAAGTAATGATCGATTACTGCTTGATCGATAAGGTTATCGATTATTAGAGTAAGAGCTTTTGAAGCAGATAACTAAGATTATTGATCAAGTGATGGATCAATCATTTATCGATCAAATGATCGATAAAAAGAAATAATGACATCATACTTGAATTCATAGAAAAAGAAGATCAAGGTCACTTTTGTTTTTGAATCTCTTTAGATAGAGAATTAAGACAGTTATGAAGGCTGAGAAAAGCTCGAATGAAATAGATGATAAATTTTGAGAAACATTGAGACTAGTTAAAGTTTAAATTGAAATCGCCTCATGATCGAACAAGTGATTGAACACTTGTTGATCGATCAGGTTATCGATAATCAAAGTGTTATAGAAATAAGTTTTGAAGCACTAATTTTCAAACACATTATTGATAAATAGATGATGGATAACCTTATCGATGAGCAATAAGCAGAAGTATATTTAGTGAAAACAGAGGCTATGTAGGTTGATTGAATAGGTGATCGATTAATGAATGATCGATCATGTTATCGATAAAAAGGTTTATTCTTGTAAAATCAAAGAACTGATTTATCGATCACGTTATGTGAAAACAAGGTAAACATGAAGTACGGTGATCGATAATATTATCAATAATCTGATTATCGATCCGGTGATCGAAGAGCCATGATTTAAGAATGATGTATTGATTATCGATCACGTGATCGCTAATTTGCTAATCAATCAGGTGATCGATAAGCCACTGAAATAAGTACCTACACACAAGGTGTTAAGAAGCAATGTTCGATCATATTATCGATAAATGGCTGATCGATAAAGTGATCGATAAATGATGACTAAAGTAAAACATAGAGTGAGTAGAACGTGTTACCATTTATCTGTCTTCTCATCGATAATCTGTTTATCGATCATGTTATTGATAAATGCCTATCAGATTTGTATCCCTTTATCTGACAGATGTTTGATCATCCTGATTATTGATCAAGTGATCGATAATTTACTCCATACTTTCACAGACAACTAAGTTAACAATGATCGATCAACACATTATCTAACAAGCTATCGATCAAAGTTTTTGCTAGGTTACTTAATTGTACATAGATATTATCTATCAGCTTATCGATAAATCCTTGATCGATCAGATGATCGATCAACATACTGAAACACAAATTAATTACTTTGTTATAATTAAAACCTTAATCCTAACAGTGTGAAATCCATGAAATATTGAGGATGTAAACATATCATTATGCTAGTCATGATTTCATGTAATGTAAACATGTCATATACCAAGTTATTGCCTTGAATGCATGAATGGTATTGTTTGCTACTGGGATTCTCCTAAATCTCACCCTCTAATAAAAAACCATAACAAGTACTATGGGCATGAAGAGATGAAGGCATGAGATAAAACAGAAAGTTTGATATGGAGAATTCAAGATTTTTTTTTTATGTTATTAAGTATTGAATCTATTCTCTTGTCATTCTAATGTGTATTAAGGTGATCATTATACTTAATATTAATGGCATGTTACATGAATATGTCATGAGAATAGTGTACTTCAAGTATGCTGCAATATCTGGCCAAAAAAAAAAAGTATGTTGGAATAGTTATATATACGAAAAGAAATGAACTTAGCAAGTTAAGCAGAGAAATCCATTCCAACATGAAGGGACTAAATTGAGGCGAGTTAATTCCAAAGCAAAAGTCCAAATTTTCCCATGAAATTTTATAAATGGTTAATACACATCTTAAGTTTTAAAACAAGTATTAGATCATATAAAATGATTTGTATGATAAGAGATGAGTTTTGAAAGTTAGGACAGAGAAGTAGGAATATACTGTAGGACAATTAAATAGTACATGTTTGTATGATCTCCTAGAATGAATGACTAAGTAAGCGGATAGGGAGATATTTTTCTCCTATAGAGGATGTTGAAAGCATGAATTAAAGACTTCAAAAGTAGGTGAGTTATGCTTATAGAACTGTATAATCCGCTACTAGGATACTATCCTATTCTGCTACAGGTCTAGCTTACTTACCTAGAATATCATGAGGTTAGACTGGTTGTTAGAGTAACCAAGCCATTCCTGGATCGAGTTGTTGCAAATAGGGAGTTGTTGCTACCACTACTACTGTATTGTGGTATCATGCTCTCTTTCCTGATAAGCTTGATTAGCCCATATCTCTTCCATCATGTGCTACTATTCCTCTAGTCTATCCATAATCATTTGTATTGGTTCGACTGGAGGACTACCTTGTTCCTCAGGTTGTCCCCCTGCTTGAGCATTCCTTCTTGTTCTTGCCATCTTGTCCCATTCTTTGAACTACAAAGGAACAGAGTCATTATATACAGCAGAGCAACAAAGGCCATTTGCATATACAGCCAGTATCCTTATATCTATACATTTCAAAAGTCCAGCTATTCCTACCTAAAGTTCATAGTCTCCTTGGTGTCACATCCAGCATTATGGTAATTAGAAATAAGAAATATTCTCAAATTATTGAGGATTAAAAATGATAAGAAGAAATAGAAGAATTTTGGTGGAAAATAATTACCATAATTTTCCAAGCCAAATATAGGAATTTGACTAATTAAGGAAAATTGGTCAAATGAAAGTAAGGAAAAATATTTTCAAGCCTTGGAAAATTAAAAAAAAAAAGATAATATCCTTTAAGAGTTATGTGAAATTATAAAGTTAGTTTTATGACCAAATTACCCTTGGAGAAATTATAAGAGAATTTAAGGGTGATTTAGGCTAATTAAGGGATTTTATTCAGAAAATTCCAAATAAATATTTTTAATGAGAATAAAATTCCAAGAAAATTCCTATGAGACCCCAAGGAATTATAAGAGATTATGGAATTAAATGTAGACCCTCAAGTATCCAAGATTTTTCCAAATACTTGTGAAAAGTGGGAAAATCCCTAAAGAGGAGGAAATTAATTTTTCTTTTTATTTAATTATTAGGAAATTAATTTTGAGGCAAAGAGGGCAATTTAGGAAGGTAAAAATGAGGAGAATAAATTAGGAATCCGACAGAAAATAATTACAGAGGCCAAACTACTGTAATTATAGAAAGGAAGTTAAACTCAAAGCCAAAGTATACTGATAAAACAAGACTAGTGTCTTGCAAATCAAATGGATCACATTGAGCCATGTGTTAAGCCCTCAAGGGAGAGAATTTGAACTTGTCAAGTGTCACTCCTCAAATGGAGAGGATTTTGACTTTTGGTAATTAAATTCATTTGGATTTTGTTAATTAAGAAAGAGAAAGCAAGATTAAAGAGGGTAATGACACTTCGATTCTCATTAAAGAGGATGGTTGGGATATTTTGACACATTAAACAAGCTCATCTCCCCCTCATTTTCAAATATTGGTTTGGCCAAGGGAGGAAAGGAGAGAAAAGAGAGGGTTTTGAAGAAGGAACAAGGAAAAGCTAGCATCTTTGACCATACAACCAAGGATTCATGGTTAGTTCTTGGTTCTAGATAGGTTCTTGCTTTGTTTTGTTTCTTTCTATGGTTGAAAAATCTGTTTCTCCTCTCCTTTAGGTGTTGACCGAACTGGTTATCTTGAGGGGAAGGAAGTTTTGTTGATCACACTTGCTAAGACACATCAAAACATGTTAGCTCCTAGCGGTTGCAAGTGAGTATAGGTTGTTTTGAAGCATTTTTCTTGGTTGTTTCTTTGGATGTTCATTTCGGCCAAGATGATGACTGAACCCCAGGATGAGTTTTTCAATGTTTTAAGGCTTCCATGATGCTTAAATTATAAGGTAAACCAAAAGGAACAAGTGTTGGAAACATTAAAACAAAGTTGTAATTTTTGGTTCAAGTACCCCTAGTGGTTCGGTCAAGGGTAGCTGAAAGGAGGAGTTTTATTTTCATAGATTTAAGCACATATTTGGAATCTACATGACAAACCATGTAGCAATAAGTCAAGAAGCAATTTTTAGGGTTAAAAGGAAACAAGTTCAAAAATAGTGATCAAAGGTGGAAGTTTTAAAGAGCAAGAGTCATTTTTTATTTGTGTTGTTGTTTTTCTTTGTCGGTTAATGAGTCTTGCTACCCTTTTTGATGGATTGCATTGCTAGGGTTTGATATTTGTGAAGGGAAAGAAGAGAAAGAAAGAAAGCTCAAGCTTTTGGAGCAAGGTAGCAAGTTAAACCTAGCTACTAACACTAACTTGGCATTATTGATTATTGCATGATTAATTGCTATTATGTGGTTGAACTTTCTTGATTGTGATGTGGCTGCTCTTTGTACTTTCTTTCTTTGGCCTTAGCATGATTGAGTTTGCCAAATGATAAGCATCTAAGTTTGCTAATAGTAGTTAATGTAGTTATGCATGTTAATGATGCTTGTTGGTGATATAGTTGGTTAATTTGCTATTGAGATTTCAAAGAAATCTCATTCCACAAATGCAATCTAAAATTTTAGGACCTGAATACTCTTTTTAATGAATTTTGGAAGCAAGAAATCTAAGGAAGAAATGCTATCCAATTTTGACTAAGCCATAAAAAGATTAATTGAAGTTAAATTAAAGATTGAGAGGTAAAAAAGTATGATAATCAAGTGTATGGTGATGAAAATGGAAGCAATCCAACTTCCCTTTTTGTCTTGTATGTTTCAACCAAGTAAGGGTCTTAGATAGGAATGGACTTTGATGACTTTGATGCTTCCAATGCATGGTAGTTTTAAACATGTTAATATATGATGTCAAGTTGCGAGCATGTTATTATGCTAAGCCATACCATATGAGTTTGAGTAATGATAGTTTGCTATTGAGATTCTCCCAAATCTTACCTTTTACTTATCCAACCATAATAGGTATTACAAGTATGGAAGAAGAATGCATAATGTAGTTCAAAGAGAATGAATTAAAGAATTGAATAATTGTACTTGATATTATGTTATGTATTGACTTTCCTATTATGTCAATATTTGTATAAACATTGCTAGAATGGCAGAATACCTAAGCGGAGGTGCATTGGGTGATTAAAAAAATTTAAACTCAAAAACAAAGATGTGAATGGAATGAGCTTGAGTTAGATAGGTATCACCGAATGAGTAAATTAAGAAAGAAGCACACAACAAATTTATACAGATTCAGTCTTAATCACTTAACCTATGTTAAGTCCTCAGAATGCTTCTAAGAGTCCCACTATACCCCAAGATTTCAACCGGGCTCTTGGTGCCTCAGTATAGCAATTGATAATACTCAATCACTCCCCCTCAATTCGTGTAAGGTTACAACCCATTCAAGATCCCCACAATCTTGAGTAACTCTTGAAAGAGTGTACAATTATTTAAGTATGTCTCTCTTATAGAGTAATAAATTCCCAAATAATTTTTCTATATCTTTTCCAAAATTATTGAGGCCTCTATATATTTTAAATAATTAATTTTGGCTAACTTTCCACTATTTAGTGAAAAATACCTTCAAATACAGAAAATTCTGTAATAACTTATTTTTACTCTCCTAACATCTTTAGGGCCTCAAATATTGTTCTAAACTCTCTATTGTACTTTTCTATGATTTTTTGGGAATTTTTTGAAATTTTGGGCATATTTTCCCATTCTGCCCTTTCTTGACTAAAATTTTTTAAAATGACAATACAGTGTCTGCCCCAATCTCAAATTAAAAGTTGTTTCACCTTTGTCTCTACTATACCTTCTGAGCCTCTAACAAATTTACACCCCTCATTTGCTAGGCTAAATTTTACAGGATACGATTCTCAACCTCAGAGACTTCATGGAGTCTCTTTCTTCCTCTTGCCTTAGTCTCAGGAAACTTTGACTTTGCAATTTAGTCCGTGGAAATCCTCTTATCCCTCCAGAGAACTGACTAGTCTCCTTTTTGGCCTGTATTTTCAGTCTAAATTTATGCATTTGTGGATCTTAATTGTGTAAGTTAGAGGTTTTTTGTGCATTAAGAGTATAAGAGTCAATTATGTGTTTTTATATGATAACTCTTGAGTTTTATTCATTTATTACCTCTTATTTATCCTATGTACTTTTGATTAGATGACCATGAGCTTGATTTGACTATTATAGGTGATTGAAGGTGGAAGAAATCAGGAAAGAATGGTTCTACCAAGGATCGCTGTGGCATACTGTTACCTTTGCCACGGTGAACATATCTAGTAAGGGACGTAGATTCATTAATCCAAAAGGTGTCATTTTGGGTGCACCGCGGCAATCATTCTGCTTCACCTCAGTGAAAGAATAGAAATCTACAATTCAAATTATCAGATCGTGTGCGTTTTGGTAGAAGAGAAGAAGATCCATTGCTGTATCCACTTGCTCGGTCCAACTGGCATTTCCTCTTGGTTTCTCCATCCAGATACTTCCAAAATGAAGGGAAATAAGTAGAGATAGTAAGAGATCATTAGAACACTTCTTTTGCTCCAGTTTTAAGATCCCTCTTCTTATCCTTCTCTCTCTCTCTCTCTCGTTTCTGTGTGATTTTCACATTTCCCTTACCGTTCTTGCATCTTCTCTTGAATCTACCATGGAAGGACGTCTATTGGAGCTTAGTAAAGTAAAGATTTTGTCCATGAGTGGTTATATTTCTCATTCTTCTCTTACAGTGGAAATGGCTAGAGCTTGGGCAACCTAGGAGAGTTTTCAACCAATTAAATCTCTTTCTCTTCATTGTTTAGTAATTTTTGGGTCTTAAGAATGCTATTTGGTGATTAGATGAATTGTATTGGATTGTATTTGTATTAGAGATTTAATTATGTATCTTTGGAATTTCAAGACTTATGTTTGGTACTTGAGCTTTCATATCTTTAATTTCTTATAATTGACTTGGTATAGCTTTTGCTTGGGAATTGTTAAGATTATCTAATGGCAATCTAAGGTGGCTTAATTATCAGATTCCTTGTTTGTGTTAGATGCAATTCTTGATTCCAATTTTGCTAGTTGTGTTTAATCAACCTAATTGTGCTTAATTCATATTCAAGGTGGCTTGGTATGTATTAATTCATTTAGGCCTAGACTAAGAGGTAGCTTTTAGTGTTTTAGTTGCTAGCTGACTCCCAAAACAATTGAAGTGAGGAAAGCCTAAGTCATTATGAGAGAGGAATATTCATATCATTGTTAAACTCTTATGTTTCATTTCTGTCATTCAATTAAATCAACCATTTCATTTCATTCTAAAGATAAAATCCATAAACAAGTCATTTGAATTCATTTAGAGGGAGACCCCCCAAGTTTGTTAACTTTGCATATAGTTTACCTAGGTAATCATTTCATTTTGACTCCCTAAAGTGATACGAGCTGGATTGTGCCACTTTATTGCATATTTCTTTTCGGTTATTTGTTTTGAACCCTTAAGGCGACTAAAAGGGAGAGTTCAAACTGGCGCTGTTGTCGAGGAGCGAAGAAATTCGTTCCTTAGGTTAACTTGTGTCAACTCATTGTTGACTAAGGGTTAAGAGCTTTTTTAGGTTGCACTTAGGTAGTTTATTGCATACTTGTTCATAATATAGGTTTTTCACTTTGCATATCATCAAAATTTTGATAAATGCAAACAAAGATCCTAGTTTTCCTTCTTTCATACCTTACATTCTGATATACTTGCTGCATCTACATATATCAGGCCCTGTCTTTGTGCACTCTGGACTCTTTCACTGTGGCCATATTCCTGTTTCGCCACAACTAACTTGCAAGATTTTTGCCAGAATTCCTCTTAGGATAACTTCACTGCGGCTAACTTCCCCTCTCATCATGGCACCACCTGCAATTCTAGATTTCCTTTCTGCCTCTGGACACGTTTGTTGTGACCAACTTCTCCTTCTCGCCCAAAATTCGGGATGTTACAAATCTCCTCCTCTCAAAAGAAATTTCGTCCTCGAAATTTTGAGACTAAACCTTGGCTAAACTCTTCTTGAGGGGTTTCTTAGGGAGAATATCCCTTCTTGTACTTAATTTTGGCTCTCAAATCCAAATCCTTCCCCTAGAACTAGCTTTGGCAAAACACATAAGGTTTTAGGGTTCAAAATTTGATTTTTAATTCTAATGCTTCCAAACTTGCTTTCTCACCTTTACCCCACAAAATTTTTCATTATAAATACATTGGAAGCATCAAAATTGTCAAAATACAACCCTAACATAAACCTAAGTCTGGCTGAAATTTTTCAAAGGTTAGGGAGAGGTTGGTTTTCTTGCAAACTCATCACAAAACCACTTGATTCTTGTTCCTTTCAAGCCTTTAAACATTATTTTAACATCAATTTTTTCTTCTCTAAAACCTATCAATTTCATGTAGCATGTTTTCTTAGGGTTTCAAGCTCCTAAAATCTAATAAAACCCATAACCAAGCTCAACAACAACAAAGGTAATGGAAACTACATAAAAAATAATGAGCATACCTTGTTTTGGAGCTTGATCTTGCAT
Source organism: Neltuma alba (assembly GCF_004799145.2). Classification (NCBI taxonomy): domain Eukaryota; kingdom Viridiplantae; phylum Streptophyta; class Magnoliopsida; order Fabales; family Fabaceae; genus Neltuma; species Neltuma alba. The sequence continues at coordinate 166,531 of NW_021635324.1, read as the reverse complement.
GGCTTCTTTTGATCTTCTTCTTCTTTCTCCCTTCATATGTTCAGCTTCTCCTCCCCTCTTTCCTTTTGCTGGCCAAAAATCATGCCATGTGGGAGGGAAAGGGGTATTTATTAAAATTTGCTTAAATCCTAACCGTTGATCATGTGTGTGTGTGGCTTGATCTTGGCTATTCATTTAATCTTTTTGGTCATGTGTCCCTTGTCTTCTTGATTCTTGCCACCTAAACCTTTTAGGTGTCCCCTTCATTCAATAGAAGTGCCACCTCATGGGACACATCACATGCCACCTATCACACATATGAAGAAAGCATGATATTTTATTACATAATTCTATTCTTTTAAACTTAACCCTTAACAAAAAGTATTATTCCATTCATGTCCCCTCATCAAATTTTCTCTAAAATAGGGAGAAAATAGGGAGAAATTCGTGCATAATGATACCCTTGGCTATTCATCTACCTATTTTATGATTTTACATCGCATCGAGTATTTTTTCGAGTCCTGACTTACTCGGTAACCTTGGGACATGTTATGGCACTCTTTTTTTTTTTATCACAATTAACTTCACATAGCATTATATAACATGCCTAAAGAGGGTGTGATGCTCTTCCTCTATTCTTCCATTCAAACATTTAACAATATTTATTTAGAAGTAAACTTGACTGAATTCTCTCTATCAGTCTATAACTCTGAGAATCTGTCTCTGGGTACCAATACTATCTTTTCATCATAGGAAATTTCTCTATTTTTATTTTTTCTCAAGTCAAAAGTGAATCCATAAATTGTTCATTTTGATTTTTCCTGGATAGTATATAAATAGGCTTTAAATTCTATCAAAGCAAACCTATTTGCTTTCTAGGGATGAAATTATTTTTAAAACCTGTGATAATTTCTCAAGTATTTATTCCCTATTTTTCTCTATTTATCTGAGGCCTCCTCATATTTTAAATAATTCCATTTTAACTAATATTCATAATTGTCAAAACCTTGGGAATTTTATCAATTTGCTTCAGGGGTATTCTCATCATTTTTAACCCCATATGGGCCTCAAACCCTCATTTCTCATTTTTCTAGAATTTTCGGGTGTACTTTCTATCACTACGCCTTTCGACCCGAAACATTCCAAATTTACAAATAGGTCCCTACTCGGGTTTAGCCTTAGGAATCACGTCACTGAGGTTCCAAGCACAACCTTTGGCCCCTAATCATCTCCAATTCTCATACTCGAGTTCTTGAGACTTCATTAGTGTCTTTAACTTGCCTATCTCGTAGTTCCAAAAAACTCCTACTTTGTGATTTAGTCCCTGAGAATCCTCTAGTGCTTCCAGGGAACTTTAGGAACGCTTGCCAAAAGAGGTCTGGTAGCCTGCCCATTTTAGGCTAATTCTAGTTTTTCTAGGCCCAAAACTTGGGATGTCGCATTAGAGTTATTATATACATAATGCATATATCCCAAAACAGTAGAGCAACATAGCCATTTACAATCACAACCAATATCCTCACATTCCCATATCTCAACAGTCTAACTGTCTCTATCTAAAACTAACTAGAAACTGTACATCACTAATTGACCAAGGGTTCTTGAGCACTTTCACTGCCAAAGGGATCGATATTCATGTCCTCTATTCCCTAGACCCACTGAGGAGCAACCATGCTCAACTCATCGGCCAAACCACTAGTACTCCATAGAAGAATATCATCTTCTTTCATCCTAAACCATATTCCAGTACCACTGGCTATTCAGAGTATTTTCCTTGTGGATATTTTCACTTAATCAAAATAATTTACCAAGTGCCAAAACTTGGCTTTGATACTAAAAAAGTAACACTTTACCTTTATACCCAATAACATATCAAGCAAAAGCATTTGGAACCACATTTGTTGGCCACTATATTAGAAAATCAAGTTTTTAAAAACTTTATTCTCGAGTGACTATTCACAGCAACCCTTAAAATTTTTGCCAAATTTGATAAATCATAACTAATTGTAGAAAAATCAAAATGTAGTAATTCTAATTTTTATTTGAAACTCTATTAATTGTCTAGGTGGGAAAAATACTCACTGATCTCATTACCTCACAATTTGAGTCTAGTTTTAAGGCAAATTAGTAGTGTTCATTTGGTAATTTTCTAATTTTTTAGAATTTATGCCTAACTTTGAATAGGCATAACCTTTTGTACAAAATTCTAATTTTAATCAATTACTACTCATTTTAAAGCTTAAAATGAGATCTAATAGCATGCTAAAATGTATGACCAAAGTCTACCATTTACTTAGATTCACGTAGTTACCAAATTTGACTCATATTGGGTCATTTTCATCCCCCTTATTATACCTTGAAAATTTTTATTTTTCTCAAATCATATAATCATAACTCAAACATAAAGGCATATAAACACCACTTAGCTATATTTTGCATCACTATAGAGCCATTAATTCCTAGTTGAACTTTCATTCAATCATGCCATGTTCTAAACCAATTTGGGCAGCAATTTTCCATAAATTTTTAAGCCACTAAACTCTATCAAAATTACACCTAAACCATGGCAATTAAAACCTTAATGGAAGCTTGAACTTACGTTGGATAGATGCTTAAAGTTGCCTAAGTCTGCTTGAACTTTAGCTCTTCCTGTTCTCTCTTCTCTCTTCTAATTCAAGAGCAAAACCTTCCCCCTCTAGCTTTCTCAATTTGCATGAAATTTGCACTTTATGGGGATATTTATAGACTTGTGATTAAGGCTTTGCCCTTGAAGTTGATCAAAATTACAATGATTCAGTGGTTAGATATCCCACCATCCATTCAACCCTGTTGCTAAGTGTGCAAATCTTACGCTATGAGGATTATAAACTTGCCAAGTGTTATGCCACCCATCAACATGTGATCTTTAATCACATTATTTTATTCTTTTTCCATTTGAAAAATTGTATAATTCCCTCCATGTCTAAGGCTCATTTTTGGCACCATTTTCAATTGAAAAATAGGGAAAAAATTTTGTCTCACAAAGCTTCATATATATCCCTTAAGTAACTATGTGATGTCGAATGAATTTTTCCTAGATTCTGTCCTATCTAGTGTCTCTAAAATTCTTCCTTTGTATCAAAAGCCTCCTTTTGATGTAGGAAAGTTCTATGATTTTTCTCGGACTGAAATTCCTCCTACAATTTATATCACTAATGACTCGAAATCAGCTATTTACAACATAATTCAGCTTTAAATATCATTAAAGCCAATCTTTTTGCTGTCAAGGGTTAGGAATATTTTTATAATCACTTATAAATTTCCAAATAATTTTTCCACATTTTTTATGAAATTATTAAGGTCTTTATGCACTTTAAATAATTAATTTTGGCTAACTTTCTACTATTTAGCCAAGAATGCCTTTAAATACCAAAAAAATTTGCAATAAATTATTTTTATGCTTAGTAAATGACATGTTCTAATGCTCAATATTTTTTTCACACATGGCCATAGAATATACAAGAAATAGAGCAACATTCAATCTTTCATAATCTAAATAATCATCAAGCACTATCAACACGCAAGCATACATATCAAGCACACAATAAGGGCAGGTTCAATACCTTGTAGCATTAAGCTTTCTCTTGCTCTCGTTACCTTTAGCTAATTAGGTTGCTTGCTCAACCTTGCCATTCATCTTTATTGGTGTCTCATGGCCCTAAATTCACATTGCACATTAATAACCAATCCCTCAAGACCATGAAAATCACTAACAACCCTCACTTTCAATCTTGATTCCTCTTTAACCTTAACTTTTCACTTCCTTATTCTTAATTTCTAAAATATTCTCTTAACCATTTTCCACTCAAAATTTCATGAGGAGTTCAAATATGAACTTGGATCTAACAAAATCCAATTCCTTCCCTTGGAATCACACTTGGCCGAGAGGTTAAGGTTTGGAATCCAAAATTTCATTTTCAATTCTAATGCTTCCAAACTTGTTTTATCACTTGTATCCTACACAATTTTTCATTCTAAACTCATTAGAAGTATCACAATTATCAAAATTCAATCCTAGCCTAAAGAACTAGCCCTGGTCGAGATATAACCCAAGGTATTCAACCATAAAATCTTTCACAAATCATCTTAAAATCACTTGATTCTTATTCCTTTTAAAACTCTAAACATGATTTTAACATCAATCAATCTTTTCTGCAGTTTAAATATAATTGAACAGCATCTCAACCTTGGGTTTCAAGCTTTCAAAATCTCTAAAAACCATGGCTAGACTAAACAAGACAAGTAGCAAGGTAAACTACATCAAAAACCATAAACATACCTTGTCTTGGAGCTTGAATTTGTCTTCAATCTCATGATCCTTTTCTTCTACCTTTTCCCTTGTAGAATTTTGTGCTCCTCCTCTTGAACTCACTATGGCAAAAAATCTTAACTAAATGGGAGGGTGAAGGTATCTATAATGTGAGCCAAATTTACCTTTCGGTAAGCCATCAAATTTACTATTTACTTTTACCCTAAGACACTTATTTTGCATCAAACCTCATTCCTTCTTGATTCTTGCCACCTAAACCCTCCTAGGTGTCCTTTCCATTCAATTCCCATTCCACCTTAAGGGACACGTTGATAAGTCTCATATTTTACATATGTTTCCCAGTCCAAACTTATGCTTTTGTGGTCTTTAATTGTGTTATTTTTGGGTTAAGATAGAGGTTATTGTGCATAAGGGGTATAAGGGTCAATTGTGTGCTTTTATATGTTAATTCTTGAGTTTACTTCATTCATTGACTCCTATGTATCCCACATACCCAAGAATCGATGACTATGAGCTTAATTTGAATATTGTAGGTGATTAGAGGATCAAAGGAACATTGGAAGAAGGGTCTACCTACATTCGCCGCGACCAAATATTGTTTTCGCTACGACTAATGCTCATCACAAAGGAAACACTGTCACTTATCTATACAGTGTCATTTTTAAGTTAGTCATGACCAATATATTAATTAGTCACAACGAAACTCGAAATTTCCATATTTAAATTCCAGAACGCGTGCCAATTCGTAATGTTCACGATTTCTTCCATTTTGGCTTCATTTTCTCCATCCAGAACCCTCCCACTTTGTCTCTCTTCACTTCCCTTTCATTCTCCATCATCAATCCACCATTTCTACCCCAATTCTTCCATTTCCACCGATTATTCTTCTCTATTTCCCTTCAGATCATTGCTGTTATGGCCATGGAAGTTGCAGAGCTTGGTGAAACGGTGATTTTAGTCATGAGAGGCTAGATCTTCATTCCTTGGTGTTCAAGGAAGCCAATCTGTGTTCCTAGAGCTATAATTGGGAGTTTCTTCTACTTTAATCTTAGTTTCACTCTTTATATTCATAGATTGTAGTTTCTATGGTTTAGATATGTGATTTGTGATTGTAAAGAGGTGTAAATTGGTTATTTTACATTGAGACTGAGATTTGGATTGTTTTCTGCACTTTAATTGATTAATTGAATTGATATTTCCTTTTGTTATATTGATTCTTTCTTCTGAAGTGTTTGAATCTCTTGATTGACCGGTTGGGGTGCTAATATTGTTAATTAAGAGAGGAAAACACCTTTTGTAGAACATAATCCATATTAGGCATTTAGGTGAGTTAGATGAGTTAGGGTTTTAGTTCTTTGAATTCATTGTTTGTAGAAGGTCTTCACAAACTGAGTTTAATAAAGGAACTGAACTCAATCAAGAGAGGAACTAGGACAATTGGTGGACTTGACCGTCAAGGATACTTCATACATTGCATTCACTTCATTCATTACATACAAAAATTACAAATAGTTTTACTTTAGGATCGATTTAGTCACTGGTTATACAAACACTTCATACTTCATACTTGGTTAATTTGATATTTGTGATAGATTACTAAGACATCCATAGGCTCCTCAAGAGATCGACATCTAGGTTAGTGCTACTATATTCCATTTAGCTTAGTTTTATTTGACAATCTAACACAGGGTTGCATCACACGTCATGTGCCATTTATTACATATGTGTAAAAACATAGTATTTTATTACATAATTTCATTCTTCCAAGCATACCCCTTAACAACTTGTACAATTCTATCCATGTCCCTTCATCAAATTTACATTAGAATAGCGTGAAAATAGGGAGAAATTAGTCCCTAACCATACCCTTGGTTATTCCTCCACCTATTTTATGATTTTATGTCATATCAGGTATTTTTCGGGTCTTGGCTTACCTGGTAACTTTAGGATATGTTATGGTACCCTCTTTTCACCTCAATTAACCTCACATAATGTTATATAACATGCATAAAAAGGGAGTAGTGCTCTTCTATTTGATCTTTCATCAAGACATTTAATGATATTTATTTTGGAGTAAACTGGACCGAATTCTTTCTACCAATCCATAACCCCAAGAATCTGTCTCTGGGTACCAATACTACCTTTTCATCATGAGAAATTTCTTTGATTTTTTTCAAGTCAAAAGTCAACCTATAGATGATTTATTTCGACTTTCTTGAGATTGTATATAAATGGGCTTTAAATTTTGTTAAAGCTGACCTCTCCGCTCTTTGGGGATGGAATTATTTTTAAAACCTATGATAATTCCTCAATTATTTATTTCCCATTTTTCTTCAATTATTTAAGGCCTCTCATACTTTAAATAATTCAATTTTCGATAATGTTCATAATTGGCCAAAACCTAGGAAATTTCATCAATTTGCTCTAGAGGTATTTTCGTTATTTTAAACTTCATACGGGCATTGGAACCTTATTTCCTATTTTTATAGAATTTTTCTAAAATTTTCAAGAATAGTTTCCATCACTACCATTTTCAGCCAGAAACTTCATAAATTTATGATTAGGTCCCTACTTGGGTTTAGCCTCAAGAATAATCTCACTAAGATTCCCAACATAACCTTTTGCCCTTAATCATCTCCAATTCCCATACTTAAGCCCTCAAGACTTCATCGGTTAAACAAAAAACCACCGTGGAAACTCAATTTTCCATGACGGTTCTTAGTAAATCGCCGTGGAAATATTAATTTCCACGGCGGTTAAACAAAAAATCGTCGTTGAAATTTAACTTTCAACGGCGGTTTTTTTGTCTTAACTGCCGTGGAAAATACTTTTAACGGCGGTTATAAATATAACCGCCGTTAAAAATATTTTTTTTTTTTTAAATTCTGCTGGATTTTCATTTTTACCACTTTGCAATTTACAGTTCCAAATAAATGTAGGCAGTGCAGAATACGCAGAACAAGATCAATTAGCTAGTTAATATATATACAGCATTGAAATTTCTTTTACACAATGCGAAAATAGGGAAATCGGCCAATAGAACTAAGGGGTTAATTAAGACCAAAGAACACGTATTGGCTAGGACCAATAATTCTGAAATAGAAGTAACTACTTCTCTGTACAATAGAAATCATGAACATATAAATATAAGAGGGAACCAAGAGAAAACATCTAACAATGACTTTTTTGAGAAATGACCTAACTATTTGAAAGCTAAATTTCAATAGTTTGTACCAATGTTATTGACAAAGTGTCCCTCATCAAGTTGATGTCATCCATGAGATATGGCGCAGTATTTTGAAATATCTGTTAATCAAAAATAACATAGTAAACTTAGTCAAAAATGTGAAATGAATTGAAGAACGTCATGCAACGTAACTCATCTTTACCTCGTCTAATTTCTCAGTCGTTCCTGTCTCAATTATGTCATTCATGTAGCGGATGACATAATATCCACATTCAACATGTCCTTGTTGACAACGGTACTAAAAAAATAAGATAAAAAATTGAATATTAGACATTATTGATTATAAACATTAACTTTAATTCATCCAAAAATGTTTAAAAGTTAGTTCAAAACAACATATACCTTTGGAAGAATCCATGTTGGTGCTTGTCTATTTTGTTTAATTGCCACAACATTAAAAGTATGAAAACCCTATCAATAGTATAAGAGAAAATGATATTAGAGCATGTTTTTATAAACTTTACAAGTAATAAATATATAAATATAAACTAACGTGTCGATGACATCTTTGGTTTCTTCAGATGGACTTCCACAGAGTGAATCGAACCAGTAAACTTTGTTGTCAAAAGGGGCACAAACAATTAGAGTCCAATGATAACTGTAAAAGGCAAACCATGTTAATTATAACCCGACACATACAACTTGTATATCTCAAATACAATAATACACTTACCCTTCCACGTAAGATGCAAAATATATTGGCTTTCTGGTCTGAGTCATTGTGGTCATAATGTAGATTGACCTTGCTTCCACAGTATTAAATTCTTTCTGCACCCTTTGAGGACACAAAAAGCCATATGTTCCTTCAAGTCCTCCGTTTCGACAGATTTGATTAAAGTGCCTGTTGTTCAAGTAAAAAACCTTAGGACATGCATGAAGTATAATATGTAATAAGAAAATGATATTGTAACTTACAAAATAGCGAGCTGCATGAAGACTATATCAAGCTCCTCAAAGTTGAGGAACTGAATGAGGTCCCTCTTGTCAATGGTGAAGTCATATGTTATATCTGAACCCACAATCCCCAACGACATCTTGAAAGTCACAGGCTTATCCATGTTTGGCACCATGGAATGAAGAACCTCCAAACTGGAATACATAAGCGCAACATCACCAGGAAGAGGCAAGAGTACAGGATCTGATGATGCGCTCGTTGTGGCCTTCTTCGCTGCCACCTTCTTCACCATTGGCTTTGCAATAAGTCTCTTTGACCTCAAAATGAAATGTCCTTTAGCTTAGGCCAAGAGTCAAACCTCATAAGTAGGATTGGGCACTGGTGTACCCCCTGACCACAAACAATTCTCTCCACTGTCACCCTTGCTTGATTGCTCGGAATTTTGTTGCCGTGAATCGTTGTGCCCATGAATGCTCGACCACTAGCAACATGACAGGTGAATTTTCATAATCCACATAGAGAGAACACGGCCTCTCATTGTCTTTGATAGGGTCAGGGCTAGGGTCAAGGTCAGACATTGTCAGTTGCTGTGTCTGATTATTACTACCCTTTCTGCTTTTTATCACAAGTGAACCCTGAAACATAATATGAAATTAGTTAAGGAACATTAAATAAGTTTAAATGGATCAAATGAATCTTTAAAAGATTTAAAAAGATGTGTGATTATTACCTGGGAAGGTTCAAATACTCGGGGCATCTGGAATCCGCTCGTACCCATCATCATCAGAATCTGTTGAAACTTGGCATCGAATTCGTCACATATCTTTTACATCTCTGCCATGTATTGTTGACTTAGTTCAGCTCGAACTCTCTCTGCTTCTTCTTGTAGTCGTTGGTTGAGCTCCTCTTCAAATACCATGTTAGCAGAGGATGATCTAGTGCTTCTTCGTGAAGCAGAGCCAAAAAATTCTTTAATACCAATCCCTTTAGGGGTCCTTCTGACTCTTCCGGGATGGTCAGCCTTTCCAATAGCAGTGGCCAAAATATCCATCCGTCCTTGAGGGATAAATGTATCTTGAGATAATTGCTCCTCAAGTGTATCCTGTATCATTAAAGCAACAAATTCAATTTAAGATAATTGAAAAAAACAATTAACAAAGCATAATTCATATTACTTACAATCCTCTTAGCAATAGCAGCAGACTGTGGAGTAATGTATTGACCCCTTTTAATCCTTGCCGCCTTCCATTTTTCTTGGCGAGAAGGATGCTCAATAGGTGGAATGTAGCCAGTAGGATCTGAAGCAGCAGCCATCTGTGCATTCTTCATCCGTTCCTCCATCATACTTCTTTCCAACCCACCATACCCTGCACGAGACATGGTATGTGGGTATACATTATGCTCAGATATTTGTTTGTTCTTCTGACTCAATGCCTATGACAATGAAACAAATTCGACAAAGTTAGTTTAGTTAAATAAAATATGACCTGATTAAAAATTAAGTTTGAAGAAACCAAACCTGAAATGCAGGGTCTTCACGTTGCTTCACAAAACTCTCCCATGCCTCGTCACTAATAAATGAATATCGTTCCTTCGGATGCTTACCCTTTCTTTTTCCACGAATATAATGTTTTGTAAGCATTGCCTTAAATCCCTCCACCGTTCATCAAGTTGCTTAAATAGACGGTCTCTCATTTACTCAGTGGCAGGAATATCAAATGTCAGCTGCAATACAATAATAGCATAGAGTTATAAAGTAAATAAGCAACTATAATTGAAACAAGTAGAGAAAACAATGCATAATATACCAATATATCCTCCCAAATGTTTTTCTTCAAATCTTTGTCACCTTCTTCCAACTAGGAATGCTAATGCCAATCTTACTGCGTGCGACATAACCCACATAACTAGTAAATTGAGCCCAAGCCTTTCCTATAGGCTTCAGATCATCATCAAACTCCACTGTAATCCTCATAAGCTGTGTGCTCTCATCACGTAAAGCTAAATGCCTCATACGGGTTGGCCCTCTACCCTTTCTCAGGCTAGTAAAAGAGCTGTCATCACCAGAACCCTGTTGACCGGATCTGTCCATTTCCTGTTTAAAGAACAACGAATTAATAAATGTAAGAATAAGAAATATCAAGTTAATATGAAACATTATATTATTAAGTATATTTAGCAAAAAAACTATCAAATAATTCATTTAAGGCTTACAATGATTATCCTCCCAAATTCCTTCACAATGATCATCTCTAACAGCATAGTCATCATCTACCAAATCTAATTCAATTGCTTTAGGTCGAGTAGCTGTGAAAGGCAGGGTTTCATCAAGATTAAGCTCTAAGTCACCATCATCTCCACCAACTCCTTGCCTTTTACCTTGAAGCACGATAGACAATTTCTTTTTTGCTAGATCGGGAACGAAGAACACTTGTTTTGCTTGACTTGCCAAAATAAATGGCTCGTCTCTATATCCAAACCTCTCAAGATCGACCGAAACAAATCCAAATTCTTCATCCACTTGCACACATTACTATTAACCCACTTACATTTGAAGACGGGAACTTTAAACTTGGTATAACTAACCTCCCATATCTCTTCTATTATTCCATAATAGGACATTGCCGCCAACATTGGGTTTCTGTCTTTAGAACTAGCAAAATGCATGGCTTCTGCTACTACCATCACCCCACTATTCTGCATAGTACTCTTATCGTCTTGGGTTTTTGTGTAAAAAGAATAACCATTTATATCATATCCACCCCAACACAAAACCTCAAAAGAAGGCCCTGCAGCTAGCCTCTGTATTGTCTCAGTTGCCATCTTTTAACACTTCTCGCTTGAACCACTCTGCAAATGACTTATTATGTTCGTTAGCTAGTTGCATATCACTCTTTCTTGGATTCAAGTTCCTCAGCATATTCTTGTGAGCATTTAAGTAAGGCAAAACTTCATCTGTGTTGTTTAAAATGTATAGATGTGCCTGCATTACAACTTCTCTTGACATAGACCTCACTATGACACCCCGTGTTCCCTTGCTTCTTCTCCCCTGATCATGTCGAGATTGAGGAAGACCAACTGCCTTTACCCTATCAAGATATACATTACAAAACTCAACTGCCTCCTCAGCTACATATCTCTCAACAATTGATGCCTCAGGCCGATAAGGATTCTTAAAGTACCCTTTTAGGATTTTCATGTATCTCTCAAAAGGGTACATCCATCTTAAACACACAAGGCCACAAAGTCTTATCTCTCGCACAAGATGAGCTATCAAGTGGACTATAATATCAAAAAATGATAGAGGAAAATGCATTTCCAATTGAGAGAGGATCACATAACCTTTATTTTCTAATTCATCCAACTCTGCAGGATCAATGACTTTACTACAAATGGCACTAAAAACATACAAAGTCTTGTAATAGTATTTCTAACATCGGTTTTCATAATGCCTCGAATAGCAAGTAGAAGTAATTGTTGCATCAACACATGACAATCATGAGACTTCATTCCTGTTATCTTCAAATCTTGCATTGAAACAAGTTTGCTTAAATTAGAAGAATAACCTTGTGGCACCTTAATACTATTGACAAAACCACAGAAACTTCTTTTCTCTTCTTTTGATAATGTGTGCACAGCTGGATGTAAATAAGCCCTCTTATCATCTCTTTCTTGTGGGTGAAGGACATTTCTTATTCCAATTTTGACTAAGTCTCGTCTTGTATTGATTCCATCTTTAGTCTTTCCGCTTATATGCAAAAGTGTACCAACAAGGCTCTCACATACATTCTTCTCCACATACATCACATCTAGACTATGCCTCACATCAAGACTTTGCCAATATGGAAGATCAAAAAGGACAGATCTTTTTTTCCATATATTCCTCTCACCGGCAGTCTTCTTCTTCTTCTTACCGAAGACCACATTAATTCCCTCCACCCGCTAATAAACTTCTTCTCCAATTAATGGTCTTGGAGCCATTTCATATTCTTATGAGCCATTAAATGCCTTTTTCAATCTATGGTGAGGGTGATACTGACTAAGAAACCTTCTGTGACCAAGGTATACTGTCTTCCTGCCATGTTTAAGTTGCATATAGTGGGTGCCTTCTTCACATATTGGGCATGCTTTATGCCCCTTAACACTGTATCCTGACAAATTTCCATATGCTAGAAAGTCATTTATCGTGGTGAAGATCATGGCACGTAAATTGAAGGTCTCTTGTTTATACGCATCAAACACATCAACACCTTCCTCCCATAATTTCTTCAGATCCTCAATCAAAGGTGCCAAATACACATCGATATCGTTTCCCGGTTGTTTTGGCCCCGAGATCATCAAAGATAGCATGATATACTTTCTTTTCATACATAACCAAGGAGGCAAGTTGTAAATTACGAGAAGCACTGGCCAAGCACTGTGTGTGCTACTAAGATTACCATATGGGTTAATTCCATCAGTATAAAGCCCTAGCTGAAGGTTTCTTGGCTCGCCACCAAATTGAGGAAATTTTTGATCTATTGTTTTCCATTGAAGAATCTGCCGGGTGACGAAGCTTTCCATCACATATTTTCTCATCGAAATGCCATCTCAAGTTCTTTGCACCTGTGGCATTAGCAAATAGACGCTTAAATCGTGGTATTATTGGAAGATACCACAGAACCTTCAAAGGAGAACCTTTGGTCATCTCATTATAATCACCATCATCTTTCTTCATTTTGTATCTTGAAGTCCCACATTTAAGGCACTTATTCAACCCTTCATAATCATTTCTGAATAATATGCAGTCATTAGGACACGCATGTATCTTCTCATATTCCAAACCTATCAGACACAAAATCTTTTTTGCCTCATACATTCGTTTCGGAAGTGAATTCCCTTTGGGAAGAATATCACTCAGCAATTCAAGCAATTCCATAAAACTAGCATCGGGCCAACCATTTCTTGCCTTCAAATTCATCAGTTTCTATACGGTTGTCAACCTTGTGTAATCATCTTTGCACCCTGGGTATAAAGGTGTCTCTACATCACTACACAAAGTTTCAAAGGTGGACGAGAACTGTGTAGAGGATTCAGACCTTATATCACGAAACATATATGAAATTCTATCACCAAAGTCTTCATTCACAACCTTCTCATTTGCAGACAGTGTAGTCTTTCTAATTTCTCCATGCCATATCCAATTTGTATACCTCAAATTTATCCCATCACAGATAAGATGCTCTTTTATCTCAGAAATACTCCGTCGACTATTGTTTAAATATTTGACACAAGGACAATAGTACAATCCATCTCTTTTACTAGGGGCATTTCTCTAAGCAAACTCAAGAAACTTTTCAACCCCATCCTCATATTCCTTGCTAATTCCCTTAGCTTTCATCCAACTACGATCCATTGTTCTACAGATTATTTAAACAACACTTTACTATCAATCAAAATTCATAACGAAGAAAAAAAACACAAAATAACAAACAGATTATTTATTACTAAATTCTTATATTTATTACAAAAAAATTACCAAAAATTCGAAATAAATATCAAAAAATTATAAAAAAATTTAAAAACTTCACAACTAATCAACTCCAAACATTTAATCATGTTTCTAATACAGTATATAAGAAGGAATTAAAGTTTTCTCACATCTCATGCCCACCAATCAACGGTTCAACCACATAAAAAATGCAAAATGAACAATACAAGCCAATCACAATGTAAAACTAACAAACTCATTTCATATATAACAGATTTTCATGGCCAAAACATTCAACAAACCAAGAAAAATTGAAAAGAATGGAAGAAGAGGATACTCACAGAGCAGAGAAGATTCAAATGCGAAATGAGGGCGTTCGAACGGCAACGGACGGTGGCAAGGCACCATAAGCTCAATGGAGGAGTTTAAACGGTGGGGTAGTGGCGGGAATGGCCGGTAATGGCAGTTTTTCGGTGGTGGGACAGAGGGGGACCACGGCGCACTGATGAAAGGAGAACGAAAATGACAGAACCATGACTTAGAGAAGGGTAAAGGACACACTTTCCACAGCAGTTTTCTTAAAAACCGCTCTGGAAAATAAAAGCCTCTTCAACTTATTTACAAAAATGCCACCGCCTTGTTTTCCACGTTGTTTTTCTGCTTAACCGCCGTTATTTTGCGACATTAAAAGTCTTTTTTCTAGTAGTGTTTCTATCTAATGATCAACTCTAAATCTCCCTATGGAGTAATGCATTCTCAGAGGAGATTAGAGGGTTTCTATGAGCTATAATAATCAACCATGAGATCTTAAGCCAAATAGGACTTAACGCCCTTTGACGAGAGAGCCTTTCTGTCGTTCACCTTGGGGTTCTCAATCAAAAATAAATCCAAGCTATGCAGTATAGTGCAAACTCGGGTCGTTTCACTTTTGGGAGCCTTTATTAATTACCTAAACTAGACTAAATGCCATGCAATGCAATGAAATGGGGTTTTGGGTTTTTAAGACTTAAATGAATGGTGCCTAAACTAAATGCAATGAAAACAAACCTAAGATACTATATTTTTGGTGTTTTAAGATAATAATGATAGAATGGAAATGAATGATAGGACATCTCTTGAAAACGGTTTTGATGGCAATCATAGTTCACTTAAAATATTGGGAGTTTCACAAATCATTAGGTTTTCTAAATAACAACCTCAATAACTCATTGAGTCCAATGCTTACATTAATGAACTCATTAATGAAAGCATTGTTAAGCTTCCCTAATGTGTAATTTTGGAATGATCATGCAATTGGCTCAATGTAACACACAATCAACTCAGTACCGAAACATAACCATGCAAGATAAGAGAGAATCATGAGAGAGACATTAAGCACACATGCAACTACATATATTTAAGCACAAAGTTCAACATCAATCAATCCAAATTACAAATGTAATCATTAACCAATAATTACAGTATCAGTCCCAAGTTCCTAACTAACAATTTACAACTCCTAGACCTAGAAAGCCATAAATCATAGCTAAAAATTGAAAACTGAAACTAAACTCCCCTTTGAAGCTTGGAAACTCATGCTACTCCACCATCTTCAAGAGTTGATAAACCCTAGCCCTCCATAGCTTCAAGAAAAACTCTAACCAAAGTGAATCTATCAACCATGGCAGCTGGGAGTGGAAGGAAATGAGATGGAGTGAAGGAAAGATGAAGGAAATGGATGGGGAAGAAGATGGAGGTGGAGAGGCAAGAGGATGGGAGAATAGAGGTGTTGTAGGAGATGGAATGGAGTGTATGGTTGAAAATAGGGTTTCTAAGGGTTTTAGGGGTCCATATGGGTCGGATCATATGATTAGAAGCTCCATTTTCGCGTTCTCATCCGGATCTGGCGTTGCTGATACGAAGAGTTCGCCGCGGCGAAGCATGCCCGAGAGGAGCTCCGCCTAATCTTGTGATTTCGTCGCGGCGAAGCTGTAAGTTGGCCACGGCGAACTCTGCCCGAGAGACTACTGGTGAGATTTCAATTTGGCGCCGCGGCGAACTCTATTAGTGCTGATACTCTGATCTTGTGTTGTGTCATCCTTTGGTCTTTGATCTTGGCTCCAATTCTCAATTGTCCTACAATAAAAAGCAACAATTTGAAGCATCAATTGTCCTAGAAATCAACTGAATACAATTAATAACCAATTATGACAATTTTAACCTCAAAAAGACACTAACTCAAAGCAAGGACTCTTAATCTAAATTAAGCACAATTATCATCAAAAGGAGCCAAAATCTATGATAAATACCCTTAAAATGATATGAAATAACATAGAATAATTGGGCTAAATCACCCTTCCTACATGATGATCAACTCTAAGCCTCCCTATAGAGTAATACACTTTTGGAGGAGGTTAAAGGGCTTTAATAGGCTATTAAGTGGCAATGATTAATCCTAAGGTCTTAGGTGTGATAGGATTCAAGGTCTTTCTCATCTAATGATCAACTTTAGACCTCCTTGTGGAATAACATACTCTCGGAGGAGGCTAGAGGGTACTTGCAAATCCCTATGCCAATATGATGTTGGATGACTCACTGACTAGTGAAGGCATAAACTTAATTGATTCAATACTAACTTGTTTTTTAATAAGAGATTCAATATTATTCTATCCAACCATTTATTATCACCAACTCTCAAATGTTTGTCTTTGAAATGACATCCCTCTTGCATTAGCCGTGTGTGGATTCTAAGCCTTTCATAAATGAATCACGTAGCTAAGAGATTTATCCCTAATTTCATACACAAAATAACAATCTAAAAAGAAAAAAGAACTAACATATCATCATCAACTTGTTAAGATTACATGCTTCAAGCTTGGACCATGTAGGGATTTTGATCCCTCAAAGGTTAAATGCGACTTCTATTTCCCTATGATGTAATAGGCATTTAGAGGAGATAAAGTCTTCGATCTTTCACTAAGAAATGTAATAGCTTAAGGGCAAAAAAAAAGCATGTTGTCAATTTTCATCATTGAGACCCTTTAAGAAGCATTAAAAGGAGAAACTCATTGGCTACTAAAATCCAAAACACAAAATAAGAATACAAAAACAAAATTGAAAAAAAAAATAATAAGACAAGAAATTTAAAAAAAATGAAAGAAGGCATGAGGAGTCTTATCTTCAGTAGATAATACTTGCAGAGACCATTTTTCATTAAAATTGACTTCGTTTAGTGGTGTCCATGTCATGCATTATTATCCATCCAGTTTCTTTGCATATCTCTTTTAAGCGTTTATTTTCCTTATTCCCAACACGAGGTAAAATTTTCTCTCTCCTTTCATGATCTTGGAGTATTCATGATCAAGGGAAATAACTAAGGGATTCAAAACTTGTTTTCTACAAGTTGCTTGTTTAGAGGTAATAATATGACGATGCTTAGTTTTGACAATGACTTGATCCCGCCTTGATAAGATAGTTGAAAGATGAATTATTTAACTTGGATGCAATGTGATAATGATTACACAAACCATGTTAGGATTTGAGCCTATTGACATTTTTATGTGTGTACCACTTATCCCTTACCTAATGTAGAACTTGGCATCTATCTTGTTTGAGGTCATGTAATGCATTCATTTGCTTGACATAGAGATGATCAAGGCATTCATTTCTTTTTCATCGTTAAGAAAAGTAGCACCAAAAAACCATCCTTCCTTAATGTTCTAACTCTTTGTAGCCACTTGTGCCTACATGATTTTCATTTCTTATACCTTAGCACATAAAAAATATCTTTCTCATCTTTTACTTTGGGCTACTTTCAATTCCTAAGAGCACTTAATGTTAGTCAGGGGAAGTGGGTGTACCCTCCAATAATTGTTGATGTTATTAGTTTAGTCTTGTTAAATTCCTCTCTTATGAACATTTTGAAGTTGAAAAAAAAAGTTGAAGAAAGAAAAGAAAAATAGAACAAAATTTGAAGAAAGAGAGAAAAATGAGAAAAAAGAAAAAGAAAAAAGAATTGCCGAGAAAGATGGAAAAGAAAGATGGGTAAATACCAAGAAAATATAGGAAGAACTTCCTTATGTTCTCCTTTTGTATAAGGTCTTTTGGGGTGTACATTTACTTGTTTCATATTTATTTCTTATTGCTCTTAGTTATCCTGAGTATTCACTTTGGTTCTCAAACATCCTTTATTTCATTACGCCCTATTCTGATATGACACCCAAATAAAAAGCTCTTGTGATCTATGTTAGTATATGGCTCTTCGAATGATGGAGAACTTAGATTATTGCCAAGCCTATGGAAAGAGAATTAGATAATTTGGATATAGAGTGAAAACACTAACTCTTAAACACTGAGTGATGAGTGTAAACACTTACCTGGTGAGAGAAAAATCATTAGACATTGCATTCTTGTTAAACCTTTTACCTTGATGCTAGTCAATTTACGGAGGGTGATATGATTTGGATAACGAGGCATTGATATATTCATCCTCTATACGTGACTTGGACATTTTCATCAGATTTACTTTCTTGAGTGGTTCAATCTAAAGAACTTTTCTATTCCAAGCATCTACCACTTCTAAAATAGGATGTAAGCTCTTCCCAATCCTACTACTTTACATATGGGGCATTTCTTTCTCTCCAATCGCCTTTAAAAAAAAACCAATATGAAGATTGAGCTCATTTCCTTTTTTTTTTGGCCTTTTCTTTGTCATGATAGTGGTATCATTAAATGAAGTCAAAACAAGCTTTTATTCATTGGCTATGCAAGCATTGAAGATAATGACATCTTGTGCAATTGCACATAACTAAGAAAAAATTACACTTGTTACAATGAATATCACTTAAGCAAGTGATACTAGGTTTTGCATCAATAATGTTGCTACCCTTCTTAATGCGCATTGCAAGTCACTTCACATATTGTGGCAAACTTGAAACCTTTTTTTAAAAGAGGCCTCTATTGTGATTATGTCACATATTGCTTCAAAATGAGTTATCAATAGCTTTTTTTAAAAAAAATTGCATCCATAAGATAAGTACTTGCATTAATATGCATTGTAAGAATGGCTGAACACCGAAGAGAGGGGGTGAATTGGGTGTTAGTTAAAATTAAAAACCTTTTCGCAATGTAATGAAATTCATGAGAAATTCTGAGTATAAAAACAATTAATCAACATAAGCATAATCACAGTAGTAAAAGGGTTTAGCTAGAAATATAAAAAGGTAAGGGAAGAGAAGATGCAAACTGTGATTTATCCTGGTTCGGTCCTCACTGACCTACGTCCAGTCCCCAAGCTCCCCCTGAGATTTTCAATCAACTATCTCCCTCAAGTTTAACACGGGTACTTGAGAACTACTACAACCACAAGTTTGATCCGGGCACTTATGACGCCACTTACAATTCTTAGACTAACCAGTCTATTTAATAGCAACCTCACACCGAGGTAAATACTCCCTCTTACTCACCGTAAGGATACAATCTAATAATGATAATGAAGATTGAATATTTCTTCTCTCAAAAAAGTGATAGATGAATCTTAAGCACGTTTGGGAAACTCTCCTCTTTATCTTACGAATACATATGTTTTAGTCTATGAAGTACAGAGACAGGGAGTTTTCTCTTGGAGCTCTAAATGAGAATATATTGATTCGGCATTTTAGCATTTGATGTTGTAAGCTCAAACTCTTCTTATCTTTTTCTTGTTTTGAATGCTCTTCTATTTATAGATGATATTGGGTACTTGACTGTTGAGCATTTTCTTCCCGTTTGGCTTGAAGAATATGACCGTTGAAACTAGCCATTGGAAGCTTCTGACAAAAGTCGATTCTTCACATCATAAATTCGTTGTGGCTCTTTACCTGAAATAATCTTCCTCAAATCAAGTGATAAGTATCTGATAATCTTAGAAACAATAAGTTGCAAAACATGAAATTAATCATCAGATATTCAGAAAGTAAGATGAACTTACTTGATCGATGTCTTGATCGATAAAGCTTTGATCGATCATATTATCGATTAATTACATGATGAAAAGATATAGCAGATATATGCAATTATCGAATGGATTATGGATCATATGATGATCAAACAAATGATCGATAAATGATGAAGCATGTATGCAATGAGCTTTAAATGGATTATGCAAAGATAATCTTTTTTAAGTTACGTTTGCCTTTGTATCCTTTTAATAGAGAGTTATGTGTAAAAAAAAAGGCTGAGAAAAGCTTAAAAATAAAAAGATAAAAGATTTCGAAATCATCGTGAAATACTGTTATGAAATGAACTTGTACAATGATTGAACAAGTGATTGAACACTTGTTGATCGATCAAGTTATCGATAAACAAGGTGTTATAAAACAGATTTTAAAGCAATAATGATCGAACACTTTATCAATAAAAAGATGATGGATAACTTTATCGATAAATGATGAGTGAAAATATGTTCAGTGAAAAACACAGACTATATAGGTTAATCGAATAGGTGATCGATTAATGAATGATCGATCAAGTGATCGATAAAGTAGAACACAGAGATTTAATCCTACAAAGTCAAAGAATTGATTTATCGATCATGTTATGTGAAAAACAAGGCAAACATGAAGTGTGGTGATCGATCATATTATCGATAATGTGATTATCGATCCGGTGATCGAAGAACCATGATTTAGGACGATGTACCGATGATCAATCATGTGATCGATAAAATATCATTGAAAACTTATTTCAGAAATACTAGAAAAAACCTTAATCGATCATGTTATGTGAAAACAGAAGTTTCAGAAGATTGGGTGATCCATCAATTTATCGATAATTAGATTATCGATCAGGTGATCGAAAAATAAAGCTTAACAAGTAACTCAGTAAAATAGTGATGATCGATCATTTGATCGATAAATCACGGATCGATCAAGTGATCAATAAAACAACCAAATAACAACATTAAACAGAAACAAATTGAGTGGATTATTAAACAATGTTCGATCAAGTTATCGATAAATATCTGATCGATAAAGTGATCAATAAATGGTGACTAAGGCAAAACATAGAGTGAGTAGAGTGCATTACCATTTATCTGTCTTCTCATCGATAAACCATTTATCCATAACGTTGACCTTGTTTATCGATCAAGTGATCGATAAATACATTTATCCATAACATTATCCGAAAACCATTTATCCAACAGGTTATTGATAAAACCTTAATAATGCTTGTGAAGATAAAAGAGAAGAATCAAAGAGATAGTACCAGGAACTCGATAAAGTGATCGAATATGTAGTTGCTTGATCATCAACTCGAACATCAGTTTACTTGATAACTGGCTTCGAGTAGCATCTGATAATGGCTTTTCATTTCTTCATTTCTTCTAGTGCTTTTACTCAATAACTTGTTTGCGTAGGATGTTGCTCGAGAACTTAATCAATCAATGTAGAACTTCTAGTCTTTGTCTCAATAAATTCGAATTCTGATTTAAGAAAACGAAGGTCAACTTTGAGTGATCATAAATCTTCCAATTCAACTTCAAATTTTGCAAATGACCTATCCCCAGAAAGCTCTTTGAGTCTACTTTCTAATACAATAAGAATCAGCCCAAAATTCGTTGTGGTTACAAAGTTATCTTCATCACAGTGACTAAAGGTTGGAATCAAGGCGTTAATCCTTACTGCAATGTTTCGAGCAACATATCTCCCTCATATGAAACTCTTTGAAGCTGATTTTGGTGTCCATGAACCGTGTTCTGAGTCTAGTTTTATATAAATTAAGTTTCACCTCAAACTAATTTGTGGTTTAAGAGATATTAGAGAAATACCGAACCTACGTCAGTGTTGAACGAAGAACAGAGCATAACAGAGTATGTGTTTTATTGATAACTTGATTGATAAGTGGATGATCAATCAATTGATCGATAAATGCCGATGTAAATCACCTCTAAAGCTTATTTTCCATGTTTATATAAAGGGTGACTCAATATATGATTATATAACTTCTGGTTTGTGCATTTTAGCTTCCGATTGAGCCATTCAAACTTCTGATTGAGCATAGCAACTTTTAACATCAAATCTATGAACTTGAATCTTGATATTTCCATTTGGTCTTGCAAGTTCTTCTTTTCTCAATCTCTCTTCTTCTTCTTTCTCTTGTTCATTCTCCATAACTCAAAGTTCAACATAATAACTCCTTTCTTTTCTTGAAGAAACTACACAAGATATTAAGTATGATAGTTAGTCAAAATATGAGGTAAACAATTTATGCAAACTTTTTGCTCTATTATTTGACATCATCAAAACTAATCATATCTAACATGCATGATACTTATTACTCCTACATAACTTAGGTAATTTCAAACAATTAAGGGTCACAATTGGAGCTTCAATTCTTAGGATTTGACAAACTAATGGAAGTTAAAATGACCCAAACTCAGAGACTTAAGATTACAGGATCTATGTGAGACATTATATGTGACCCAGCGAGTGAGGGGGTTCTGGCTAGGAGTAAGTTCAACGAAGGGACGACATCACCAGTTGGGGTCGTCTTTGCTGTTTTCATCATTATCATCATAATTACTACCATCATCTTATTCACAACATCCATATTAGGACTCCATCATCATTTATGACATCTTCTTTAGTAATTCATGATCATCACCATTATCATCATCATCATTTATGACATCTTCTTCAGTATTTCATGATCATCATCATTATCATCATCATCATTTATGACATCTTCAATATTTCATGATCATCATCGTCATCATCATTCTCATTAGGATTCATCATCAATACCATCATTACATACTGCAAGATTTTGCCCAATCATACCCTATGCTATTTGGGGCACTACATGCATGTCATATCATACCATTACTGTCATATTATCCTTACTACCATTGTCATCGTCATCTTCATATCATATAACACGTTATCTAGGGCATCACATCATCATAATCATCCTCATTAGGATGTCACTATCATCGTCATTGTCATTTTATCATAAGCATCATTCTCATCTACTACATATTTATCCTATCATACATCATTTCACTAGGGACATCACATGTCTAATGTCACACCCTATTTAAAAGCCCAACAAGTGGCTAGAACCTCTCCAAAGCCCTGTAGAGACAGGTACTCTCAAAGCCTGGTAATGGTTGGCACCTCTTCAAAGCCCTGTAACGGAAAGCACTCTCAAAGCCTAGTAACAGTTAGTACCTTTCAAAGCCCAATAGCGGCTGACACCTCCTCAAGCCCTATGGAGGTAGGCACTCTAAAAGCCTAGTAATAGCTGGCACCTCTTCAACACCTTGTAGTGGCAGGCACTCTCAAAGCCCAATAATAGCTGGCACCTCCACAAAGCCTGGTAGCAACTGGCACCGCCATAAAGCCTAGTAGCAGCAGGCACTCTCAAAGCCCAGTAACAGTTGGCACATCCTCAAAGCCTTATAGCAGCTGGCACCTCTTCAAAGCCTTGTAACGACAGGTACTTTCAAAGCCCAGTAACAGCTGGCACCTCTTCAAAGCCCAATAGTGGCTAGCATCTCTTTAAGCCATGTAGCGGCAAGTACTCTCAAAGCCCAGTACTGGTTGGCACTACTTCAAAGCCCGGTACTGGCTGGTACCTTTCAAAGCATAGTAATGGCTAGCACCTCTTCAAAGCCCTATAGTGGCAAGTACTCTCAAAGCCTAGTAACAACTAGCATATCCTCAAAGCCTAGTAATAGCTGGCACATCCTTAAAGCCCAGTAGCAGCTGGGACCTTGTCAAAGCCCTATAACAGCAGGCACTCTCAAAGCCTAGTAACGGCTAACACCTTTTTAAAGCCAAGTACCAACTGGCACCACCTTAAGCCCTATAGCGGCAGGTACTCTCAAAGTCCTGTAGCAGCAGGCACTCTCAAAGCCCAGTAACAGTTGACACCTCTTCAAAGCCCAATAGCGATTGGCACCTCTTCAAGCCCTATAGTGGTAGGCCCTCTCAAAACCTTGTAACGGCTGGCACCTCTTCAAAGCCCAATAGTGGCTAGCATCTCTTTAAGCCATGTAGCGGCAAGTACTCTCAAAGCCCAGTACTGGTTGGCACTGCTTCAAAGCCCAGTACCGGCTGGCACCTTTTAAAGCCTAGTACCGGCTAGTACCTTTCAAAGCCTAGTAACGGCTGGCACCTCTTCAAAGCCCTATACTGACTGGCACCTCTCTAAAGCCTTGCAGTGGCAAGCACCCTCAAAGCCTAATAGCGGTTGGTACCTCTCCAAAGCCCTGTAGAGGCAGGCACCCTTAAAGCCTAGTAGTGGCTGGTACCTCTCCAAAGCCCTGTAACAGCAAGCACCCTCAAAGCCCAGTAGCCGCTGGCATCTCTTCAAAGCCCTGTAGTAGCAGGTGTAACACCTCATGTTTAAATCAATTAACTTTCCTTGCGGAAGCATTTGGAATCACTTTTGAAGGCTACAATTGATGAAAAATCAAGTTTGAAAATTTTTATTTATGGGTTACTATTCATTGTGAAAGAGAGCCTTAATTGTCATTCGCTTAGAGGTTCTCGCTCAAAAATTTATCCAAGTTATGCAGTAGTGCAAACTCGGGTCGTTCTCTTTTGGGAGCCTAAATTAGATGTCTAAGTTAGATTAATGCTATGCAGAGTAATGAAAAAGGGGTTTTTGGTGTTTTTAGCCATTAATGAAATGCCAAAACTAAATGCAATTAATTCAAATCTAAGTTACTATGTTTTTGGATTTTTCTAAGGTAGTAGTAATGAAGTGAAGTTAATGATATGTAATCTCTTGAATATAGCTTTGAAGCAATCATAGTTCAAAATAATTTTGGGAGTAGAAATCACCAAGTTTTCTAAATGAAAAACCTTAAAGAACTCTTTAAGTCTAGGATCTTAATCAATGCCACCCATTTCATAAGATCCTATTAAGCTCACTTAGTGTGTGTATTAAGATTAATTAATGCACTTGGTTAAATGCAAGCCTAGATCAACTCAACAATCACACAATACCATGCAAGACAGAGAGTATCAAAAGAGTTGCATAGAAACATACATGTAACCACATGTATTGAAGCTCAAATTCAACACTAAATAATCCAATACACAAGACAATCATCCAGAATTGATTACAACCATAATCAGAATAGTTCAGCCCAAATTTACAAATCCTAAGACCTAGAAATTCATAAACAAAGAACTAGAACTTATAGATGAAGCTAACTCCCCTTTGAAGCTCTTGGAACTCATGCTCCTTCCACCATATTCAAGAGTTGAGAAGCTTAGCTAGTCATAACTCTTAAACCAACTCCAACTAGGTATTGTTCTTCAGCCATGGCAGCAGCAGATGGAAGAAATGGAAATGGGATTAGGGTTTCTGAGGTGGAAATGAGAGAAGAGGATGAAAGATACGAAGGTGGTGGCTGAATAATGGTCATCTCCTCTCATCATACCCAAAATAGGGTTTCTAACCCGAAACTTACGTGCATGGGTCGGTTTCTGGGCATGGGTAGGTCAAAATTTCCTGAAATGGTCGGGTCTGAGATTTGCTACTTCGAGAGGTTCGCCGCGGCGAAGAATGGGTTCGCCGCGGCGAAACATGGCAGAGAGACCTTTCTTCACGGATGGGTTTTCGCCGCGGCGAAGTGAGATGTGTGCCGCGGCGAACTTAGGCAGAGGGTCCTTTCCTGCTTCTTTTGCCTTGAGTTCTTCAATTCTGGCCCAAATCTTTAGTGTCCTACAATAAAAAAGTAACAAATTGAAGTACCAATTGTCCTAGAAGTCAATTGAATCCAATTAACAACCAATTATGACAATTTAATCATCAAAATGACACTAACTTAAAGTAAGAACCATAAATCTCAGTTAAGCACAATTTTCATTAAAAAGGACCAGAAAGTATAACAAAATCATGGATAATGATATGAAAAGAAACTAATATCTTGAGCTCAATCACATTGTCACCTTAAAATGTGGCAAACTTCAAAAATTCATAACTAATTGTAGAAAAATTGAAATTGAGTGATTCCAAGTTCTACAGAAAGCTCTTTGGATAAAATTTTGAGGAAAAATAGTTTCTGAACTGATTGCTTTGAAATTTGAGCTCAATTTCCTTTGAAAAAGTTACTGTTCATTTGGTCATTTTCGGATTTTACTGTATTTTTGCCTAACTTTGGAAAGGCATAACTTTCTTCTCGGTTATTGGAATCGGGCAAACTAGCCCTCATGTTAAAGAGAAATATTAGATCTCTTTGCTTGCCAAATCTTATGACCTAACTCACTCGTTTGATAGGTCAAACTGGAGCTACAAACTCACTGCTCCAGGACTTACGTTTTATCCCTTAACATCTCTTTAATTCTTTTTATTTCTTTGGCATACATAACATGGCCTTACTCTTTCCCATTCATGCTCATACACTTTCATTCATGTCATAAATATTATAATTAAATACATGGCATCATTGGCATCCATAACATAGTTCACAAAATAGTAGAATTATACATTTATCAACAGTCTCATCCATTAACAAGAATAATTCTGCGCTTACTTCTCCCTTGTTTCTCATGCCATTATTGCCCATCATTGATTGACCTAAATGGTTGGTTAGGGAGGGGTGAGATTCGGGAGAATCTCAGTAGCAAACACTACCCATAAGCATACAAGACATAATGCACATGCATGACATGTTATAACATTAACACATGAATGCCATGGAAAGTAAGCTAAAGCATTTCATGCTTCCATAACATTGCCAAGGCAAAACATAACATAAACTTGCAAACATAACTTTGCAAACATTTCATCATAGCTTAGTCACATCATGGCAACACAATCACATCATGCAAGCATACATATCAAGCACACAGTATAGGTAAGTTCACTAACTTGTAACATGGCTTTCCCTTTGCTTTTCCTTTTATTCCCTTGTCTTTCCAACCATGTGGACATTCGGTCAACATCACCAAACATCCTCTTGGATGTTCCAAAGGTCCTAAACATAGGCACATTGATCATACAATCCATTAGGACCACTAGATTACATAAAGTTCAAGACTAGCTTTCTTGAACCTCAACTCTTTCTCTTAGTCTTAGGGTTTTCTTTCCAACTTTTCTAACATAAATCTTATCATTTCCCATCCTTAAGATCCATTTCTTGTCAATTAGGACCACTTTAGATGGCCTTAGATTCAAGAATACCAAATCTGGAAATTTTGCTTCGCGGGTACTGTTCACGCAGAATTTCCAGAATTTTTGCTCAACTTTGAAAATTCATAATTAATTCTAGCAAAATCCAAATTGAGTGCTTCCAAGTCTCACTGAAAGCTCCTTAAGTTAAATTTAAAGGAAAAATAGTTTCATGAACCAATTCTACGCTGAACAGTACCAGAAATGTACGGAACTCGAAACTCTTCCAAAAGTTCAATATTGTTTCCAGATTTCAAACCCTAACTTTGAAAAATCACCATAAATCGTACACATATCCAAATGAAGTGTTCTACCCATGGATTTAAAGCTCACAGAGTGTACTTTAAGCATACAAAATTTCAGAATCAGATATGCACATTAACTAATCCGAAATAGGCATAAAATCAGGTGCTATAAGCATCACATACCTTGTTTTAGAGCTTGATCTGGCTTGGAACCACTTGGCCTTTCTTTCTCCCTCTTCTTTCTCTCTCTAGAAACCATTTTGCAAGAGCTTCCCCATGGATTCCTTATGCTTGAACGAAATGGTAGGGAGGGGAGGGGGTATTTATAGAAAAGCAGACTGAATCTGGACCATTGATCTTAAAAATATGTGGCTCGATCTGGACCGTCCATTTTCTCTTTTGATCTTACGGTGACAAGTGTCCTATGACATCATGCTTACCTCATCATGATGACATCATGCTTACATCATCAAGCCACATGTCTTTAATCCGACCTCACACGTGTCTTGCATCTGACCATACACGTGTCTTACATCTAGCCGTACACGTAATATTTTCTTTTTCCTATCTAACCATACACTTGTCACTTTCATGTCCTTTCATCATTTATGGCATTAAAATAGGGAGAAAATAAATGAAAAATTCGTGCAAAAATATTTTCTTAATTATTTCTCCACCTATCAAGCCAATCTTGCACCGTAACGGATATTTTTCGGGTCCTGACTTACCCTGTACCGTTGGGACAACTTCTTCTTAAAATTCTGGCCAATAAAAGGTACATATATGGCGCCATCTCAAGGGAGCATAGATGAAAATAATTAGCTCTACTGACAGGCTACTTAACCTTACTGAGTCATGCAGTAGAGATTTCACTATAACGGGTAGACAAAAGACTGTCTAAAATATTCCCATACTGCGTTCTGATTTTTATACTGTCCATAAATATCTTCTGGTGACTCAGCATGATGACTCGTAGGTGTCATGATTACGCTTGATGACTCGTCGGTGTCATGATTACGCTTGATGACTCAGCACGCTGACTCAGCATCGTCATGATGGCTCTTAGATATTTTCTTTGGTTTTGTCTCCTATTTAGGGGACAAAATTATTTAATATTTGACTGAAGCATTTTATTCAATCTAGAGCTCCAAAAATTCATCCAAAAATATCATAAAATTCGTCATATTCTAGAGAAAATCTGTGAATTTTCTTAGGTCATAACTCAACCTGTAGCCCCACTTAAAAATCATTCTTTAAAATGCCCTTTTTCGGCACAACTGGCTTTTAAGTATTCTTAAAGCCATTTTGCTGGTCTTCTGAGGATGAGACTAATTTTATAATTTTCTATAGTCTCTTAGATCATACATCCCCATTTTACCATAATTTTCTGAGGTTTCCTTATGACTCAAACAATTAAATCTACCTCTACATCTCAAATTGAGCCATAAACTTATAAATTCCTTTTAAGTTGCCTCAGGGGTATTTTCATCATCTCTCTTCACAAAAGAGCCTTAGAATATTATTTCCCATTTTCTGGGATTTTCTTAGAATTTTCTAAGTAATTTCCATTTTTTACCCCTGATGGCCGTAACTTTCTGAATTTACGGTTTTATCCCTGCTTAGGCTCAACCTCATAAAACCATCTCTTTGAGGCTTCTAACTTAACCTTTGGTCTGTATCTAGCCTCTTTTCTCTTTCTGGGCTTTTGAGACTTTACTGGAGCCTCTAACTTTGATTACCCTTTAGTCCCTTAAAACATTCACTTTGCAGTTTAGTCCCTGAAACTGCTTTAACTTCCTTTCTCATCTTTAGGACCTCTACTAAAAAGGGGTCTGGTAGCCTATCCCGTTCAGGCTATTTCTAGTACTTCTAGGCTTAAAAATCGAGATGTTACAGCAGGCACTCTTAAAGCCTAGTAACAGCTGGCACTCTCAAAGCCTAGTAATGGCTGGCACCTTTCAAACCCTACTACTGGCTGGCACCCCTTCCAAAACTCTGTAATGACAGGCATCTACTAAAGTCTTATACAAATAGGCACTCCAAATTTTGTGAACATTCAATTCTACTGACATGTTTTCCTTGTCTTCTCTCCTATGAACCAAGTAAAGAGGGGCATGAACAATGTGTTTTGTCCAGACCTTCTTTAGTCTCCAAATAACTTGGTTCCATCTGCTTGCGTTGCATGTTTAGCCAAACAAAATACGTGTTCTTGTCTTTACTTGCTTTACAGGCAAGAAACTCACTTCTCTCACCTACGAACAAGTAAAAAGGGCAATTGTGAACACCCAATTTTGTCCAGGCCCCACAAAAAATATTAAATGTAAACAAAATTAAAGTAGAAAAAGAAAATATTAATATCCTCCTTGATTCTTTCTTAGAGGCTAAGTTTGAGAAGTCCACCATGTGGCAAATCAAAAAAGAAAAACTAAATAAGAATATCTATCTAATAATAAATGGCAATAAAATAAAAGATAAGAATTAAAAGCCAATTTAGGAAATGTGAGGTAAACACATTAAGGAGGGAAATAAGAAAAATTAGAAAATAAAATAAAGATTTCTCATTTAAGATGATTAACTCCTCAATTTAGAAATATCTTTTAGGATCATAATTGTGAAATTTTAAAAAAATTAAAATTGAAATAAAAAAATACAATTTGATGATGATTTAGTGCTTAAATAGGAAGTTGCATTTTGAGTCATAATTAAGAAAAATAAAAAAACAAAAATTAGAGAAAAATTGGAAAACCCTAGGTGGAGCCTATAAATAAGAGAGTAAGGGTTAGAGGAAGGTACTTAGAATTTTGTGGTGAAAAAGGAGGCAAGGTAGAGAGCTTTTCTATCATCTTATTTCATGGCAATGAGTTGGGTTGGGGAAAGTAAGAGGAGGCCTAACTAGAGAAAGATCCTTTGTTCATCTACTTCTTTCTTCTACCCAAGGATAGCCTATGCTCTTGTAATTGTTATCACATCTGTAAGCTGGAGTAGTGATGGCTAGAGGGTTGAATCTAGCATGATTTTAGTTAATTATCACTACTCCCCTTTCTTTCTGATTTGGTCAAAATATGCATTTATCTATTTATCTCCCGTATGTACTCACTTTGATATCTACTTTCTTCTTTTTTATTTTCATTTTATTTCATTTATTCTATTTTTGGTTCATGTCTTTTTACCAATATGTGTATATAGTTTTTATTTATTCACTTATTATATAATGTATTGCTTTTTTTAGCCAATTGATAAGTGGAGCATCAAGTATGAATTTCCATTCCTATCCATCATGTTTAACTTGAGTTTTATGTTGATTTATTTTTAAGTGTTCTTTCTTTTTATTTCTTTTTATTTTCGAAAGTGCTTCTCTTTTTAATATTTATACTGTGTGAGGTTTTCAGAACCTCCGCAGGTATCTAGATTCATTGGTAAACCGTGTGAGACTATAGAGTCTCTCAGGAATACCAATGTGGTTGTGCAAATTTTTCTTTTGAAATAAAACGAAACAAAATAATTTGGCACCTTGTTTATAAATAAATAATAGAATAGAAAATCTTTTTAAAATATATACATGTGATCTTAAAATGTTTTTTTTTAGAGCCATGTGATGTTTTTAGAACCTTCGTCGGCTCGAATGATTATTCTCCGGTATGAGGTTATGGAAACCTCCGCAGAGAAGATAATCCAAAATTTCTTTCAAAAAATATTTTCTAAATAAAAATAAAAATTTTGCTTTCATATATTAAAAAATACAAACCCACAAAAAATATATTTTTAATTGAATAAATATTTTCTAAAAAATACCAACCAAATGACACGCATTTTTACCCCCGAACTACGTGGGTTTGATCCCTCTAAAGGGTACGTAGGTCCTAGGTTCTTATCCTAGGTCAAGTCCAACTTTATAAATAATTTATTTTTATTTTTGTAAATAAAATTTTTTTCTTCATTTCTATCTTTAATTTTTTATGGTAATTAAAATATAATAAAAAGGCCATATTAATTTTGAGTAGTTGACTTAGGGTAACGTTCTCTTGAATGAGTGTTGTTGAGTACCTAACACCTTTCCCACATACAATTAACTCCTGAACCCTATCCAGTTTTTGTAGACCACATATTTTTGGGTTTCTAAAATTAACCTTTTAAAATTTTGGTGGCAACTCCTCTTTCTTTCCCTTTTACGAGATGACCAAGATTCGGGCACGACAATGACCTACAAAGTTAAAACCTTACACTAAAATTTAAAACCCATAGTACTCACACAAGAGAAGCGAAAGAAGAATGACTACGTGTCCCTCTTTAAAAAATGGTGTAAATTAAACTTAAGGACCCCATATTAAAATGGGAAAAATTACATTTTTAAAAACCCTTTTTTTCAAATTTACTTCTATTTTCTTTCTTTCTTTTTTAATTTCATTTTAATGTTTTATTTAATAATTTCCTTTATTTTTAATGTATTTTATTCTCATGAATCTTATTTCAAGTGATTCTCTTATTTAATTAATTAGAAAATAAATATCATTTATCAAATATTAATTCCTTCATAAGATTATGTAAATACTAGGAATAAAAGTCAGGGTAAAGGAGCAAATTTACCTACTGTAATATTCAAAAAGAGCAACAGGCACCATAATAAAATGTTGGAAGAAATTACCTATGTTGAATCAAAATGAGGCAAAAAATGCTACTTCTGTTAAATTGACCATACTTCTGTTAAATTGACAAGTGTTGACTGTTAGTTTGAAAATATTGACCAAATGAGGTGACGTGGTGGTGATATGTAGATGATAAAGTGTAATGTGACTATGTATTTCTATTGGTAGAAGAACATCCATGGCCAAAAACTAGAAATAGAGGATCACGTGCAAGGAAATAATCAACAGACCAAAAACCATGGCTACAAACGTCCTCTCTATCGGTGATAACTATGGCAACGGGGGAGACCACCTCTCGTCACCACAAATGGTGGTAAAATTCAACGACAGCCAAGACAACCATCAACAGCCATCTTCTTCTCATGAACAACCACTTCCTGGTTTCCACCATCATCCCATCGATGCCTCCCTCACCATCGACCCCTTCCATTCTCTTCTTTTTTCCATCGCAACATAAAGCAAACCCAAAAAGGACATTTTTCGTTGAATGCGACGGAAGGTAGCAGTGACAGTACTGACATTTATGGCTTTCAATTCTAGCGATTGATACGACCCTGTAATTTTTGGGGAGAGGACAAAAAGACAGAAGGGGGGAGGAGAAAAGAAAAGAAAAGAGGAATGGAGGGTATGTGTTGACATGTTTATGTTTAATGAGACCCACAAAGTAAAAAGTAATGACTGTTAGTAGCACTTAATAGAATTGGCATTTTTACCCTGCTTTAAAATGTTGATAGGTATTTTTGCCCCCAATATTTTATTATGGTGCCTAATGCTCCTTTTGAATATTATAAGAGGTAAATTTGATCCTTTGCCCTAGAAACTAGGATGTTACAACTTTTCCCACCAAAAAGGAATTTTGTCCTTGAAATTCAAATGAAGACATACACCAAACAAGAAAAAACACATACCAAGGAAACAAGTGTGGGTACTCGCACCACATTTGCTATTCAATTTCCCAAGTAGCATTACCAGGACTCATTCCTTTCCAAAAGACCTTTACAAGCCAGATGGTCTTGTTCCATAGTTATTTGTTCTCCACATCCAAAATTCGCTTCGGTTCTGCCTTTTAAGTCAAGTTCTCACATAACTCAACTTCTTCGAGCTCGATTACATGAGATAGATCCAGATGATACTTCTTTAATTGTGCCATGTGGAACATGTCATGAACATTAGATATGTATGGTGGCAGAGCAATACGGTAAGCAATAGGCTCAATTCTCTCCAGGATCTCATATAGGCCTATAAACCTAGGTGTTAACTTCTTGGCTTTGATGGATTTGCTAATACTCATAAATGGAGAAACTTTCAAAAACAAGTGATCACCCACATCAAATTCTAAAGGCCTCCTACTACGAGCTATATAACTTTTCTGATGGCTCTGAGCAATTAATAACTTTTGTTTAATCAGCTCAATCTTTTTGGTAGTGATAACCACTAGATTAGGGCCAATTATGGTTCTATCACTCAATTTTATCTAACAAAGTGAAGATCGACACTTCCTCCCATATAAGGCTTCATAAAGAGCCATCTAGATGCTAGTGTTGTAGCTTTTCTTATAGGCATATTCTGCTAATGATAAGTGACTATCCCAACTACCTTTCAACTCAAATAGCATAAGCTCTCAATATGTCTTCAAGAGTTTGAATCATCCTCCCAGTCTACCCATCTGTCATAGGATAGGAGGTAGTACTGTAATTTAACTTAGTGCTCATGTGTAACACCTCAGTACTTAACCAAATAAGAGACCAAATTATAGCAAATAGAACCACATTACATGGCATTAAGATTAGATAGTCAAGTTTTCAAAAAATTTCTTCTTGGTTTACTATTTATTTGGCAACATAAGAATTTTGGCCAACTTTGATAATTCATTACTAATTCTAGTAAAATCAAAATAATATGGTTCTAGTTCCTCTTTGAATCTCTTTTATTTGCTTACATAAGAAAAATACCATTGGTCTAATTACTTTTCCATGCAAGCTTTATTTTATCTCCAAAATGTATTGTTCATTTGGTCAATTTCTATTTTCACCTTTCTTACCATAACTTCAAAAATTCATAACTTTCAGCACACAACTCCAAGTGAAGTGATCTACCACTCTATTTAAAGCTTAGAATGTGTAATTTAAGCATACCAAAATATCACAGTCATATTCATTCACTTGCCTAGAAAATTCACAACCATAGAATCATAACTTTTTAAGCTTTTATTATATCTTGTCAGCATAATTTTGGAAAATATAAACCATAGCTATGCAAAATGAGCTAAACATCACTCATACTAAGATTCAGTTATACATTAGCCATATTCTTCTAGAGACAAAGTCATGGTCTTATACATTCATCCATCACCAAACTACAAATTTACATCATTTAGATCAAAGTTCATGAAAACATAGCACTTCATTGAATTCTTCATTGAATCTCCACATCCTTTCCCTTACTCATGGGAGGTCTAGCCACTATTTGGTATCATTTTGAAACATGATAAGAATGAGATTTCATGAAAATCTCAAAAGCAAAGCACAATAACAATTATGCCAACAATGCAAGGTTATCATATAACAAACATTAACTATTGTGCCATGGAAAGAGAGTACATGTTCACACCATAAAGAAAAATCATTCATGGATATTGCCAAGGCATTAAATGCAAAGAGGTTAGCACATATCATCATCATCAATAGCTCAACCACACCATGGCATAGAAGATATAACAAACAACCAATACAAAGTTAACATTAAAGTTAGATGTTTTTTCTACCTTGTTCCAACTTTTGATTCTTGCCTCTCTTCCCTTGAGTTTGAAGTCTCTCTTGCCAATGCTCAACTCCTATTAGATCACATAATCGGGGCATGCGAAGTATCAATTCAAAACAACTTCAATAACTCAACTCAAACCTTTAACCCTTATCTTTGACTTTTAGGGTTTTAGTGTCATCTTTCTTAACGTTATTCCCACATGCTTTTCCTACATAATCTTACATGTAGAATCCATATTTGAGCTTGGGACCATCATAATCCAACTCCTTCCTATCCATCTTGGCTTGGCTGAAACATAGGGTCTTAGAGTGCATAATTTTCATTTTCAATTTTAATGCTTCTAAACATCTTTTCTCAACATAACCCTACATAATTTCACTTTCTAAACTAATTAAAAGCATCAAATTAATATGAATCAAACTCTAAACCCTAGTACTCAAAGTGCCCAATCATGGAATCTTCATAAATCATGCAATAACACAAGATTCATGCCTTTTCCTAGCTCTTAATCCCTATACCATCATCAAATCAACCATGGTATGCTTAATTCAAGTTTGGAAAGTATAAGAACTTAGGGTTTCTAGCTCCTAATTACCATCAAAACCATATTCAACTTCAACAATCTATATGGCTATATAAACTCTATTAAAGTCCATGGCCTTACCTTATGTGGAGCCTGAATTTCTTGAGCTCTCTTGCTCTTCCTTTTCTTTTTCTTTCTCTCTGTTTTCTTTCCTAAAGCATACCCTTCTCTCGTTATGTTGGCCAAAATATTTATGCACTGGGGGAAGGAATATTTATAATGCCCCTCAAGTTAACCCTTCATACTTTGCCATCAATCTTGCATAAAATTACAATATGTCATATACCATCAAAATTAGCATTGATGGAAGGGATGAAAAATTTGGTTAAGGACCAATAGGGAAAGAAGATTGGCTAAGAGGACTAGGCATGGTGTGAGACTCGAACCGACATTTTCAAATTTATCGGTCCAAGAAGGGCAAAATGAAAAATTTTGAGAAAAATTCTATAAAATTCCCTAAAAATAGAAAATCAATGAATTAGAGGTTTTGGAACCTCAATGCAGGCTCTAAAGGTGAAATTGGTGTGAAAATGAATTATTATGGAGTTTCCTGAACACGAAGGTTTTTTGGGAAAATAGTGGAAAATTGAAGAAAAATAATTATTTTAAATAGCTAGGAGCCTCAATAATTCCTGAAAACTATGGATTAATTATCTAAATATTTGTGAGAATTTATAAAAAAAATTTCTTAATTTTAGGGAATTTGTTCTCCCGCAATTACATAGATAGAGGCCTAATAGGAGAGAATTCAAAATAAATATTTAGAAGTAGAGAAAAATTCTAAAAATTTTCAGATCATGTCATTATATTAAAAAGGGATTTTTCAAGGAGAGAAATAAATTTTTGGAAGCCTAGAAAAATTATGGAATGTTACTAATGAATAGTAACTGATAAAATTTTGAAATGGTTTGGGATTGTGATTTGGTTTGTGGGCCATCTTTTTGGACCATCCTAAACCATAAGTAGGCCCCACATTAGGCCCAAAGAAGGCCTAATTTCCTGATGTTTCTAGATGCTTCAATTAAATAGAGATAAAACCCAATTTTCACACAAAATATCAGTAGGAATATTTTGGAGATTGGACACTTGGCATGACCTAAAAATTACAGGGGTGGATGGCAGCCAAATGGCCTCCCAAGTGGTAGAAAATCACACCTAAAATGGATAGGGGAGGGTAGATTTATTTGTCTATAAATATCCCCTCAAAATACTAAAAAATAGGTGGAAATTGGTAAAACAAGGGGAGGTGCTGTCCATTTCATTTCTTGAGCTAGAGACTGATTTTAATAAGTGCTTTTGGACAAGAAATCATCATGCTTTAGTCAAGGATTCACTAATATATGTTTAAGCATTATTGTGGTTGAAATTACATCTTGTTTGGTTAGGTTTTGAATTGAAATCCCAAAGGGGGGAGGTGCTGTAATTTTCGTCCAGCATTCTTATGTTTTAGGGAAGGATAGAGGCTTTAAAAATGAGTTAGAATTGTCGTGTTTAATTGTTGTTTGGGTTGATTTTTGGAAGAAAGTCAAGATAGGTTTCTTAAGGGGGTAATTCGGCCATGACTTGTTCTCAGGGTAGGAGCTTGTTTTGATGTGTTTTGATGATTCCAATGAGTTCAAAAGATATTTTTGTGTAGGAAAACCCTGAGAAAAAGTGTTTAAAATCATTGGAATCAAAAATAGAATTTTTGGAACATAATACCCCCTATTCGGCCAAGCTAAAATGAAAAGGAAGGAGTGTGATTTTGATAAATCTGAATTAATATTTGGATTCTATATGAAAAATTACATAGGAATTGACTAAGAAATTATTAGAATCAAAGGAGGATTAATTATGTTAAAAATCAAAGAAAAGGGGGGAATTAAGAAAGTTTAAGGTCAAGTGTTGTATTTAAGTTGAATGATTGTTAATGTGACTTGGAATTACACTTGAATTGATAGGTTTTATGGAGGAAATTCAAGGAGAACATATTCCCTTAAGGAGGCTGAATTGCATCAGGGATTAAGAGATAGCATTGAATTATAATTTGATTGTTTATCTTGCTTGTTTAATGTGATTATGTTGATTGCTTGAGTTGAGGAACTTATGTTTTGGTAATTGTTGATTTGATGACATGTGATTATGATTTGGCCAAATACATAGAAATATGTCAATGTGAAAGTGTTGATGTTCCTCTTTTGGTATGATGCAAAATATGATTTTATGTGACTTGAGGATGTCTTGAAGTTTTATAACATGTCCCATTATATTTTGCTTGATTTACATGATGATTGTAATTCATTGCTACTGACATTTCAATGAAATCTCATTCCCCCTCAATGTATAAATAATCAATAGGAACCCCAAAGGATATGTTTAGGAACAGGG
This sequence comes from Neltuma alba, assembly GCF_004799145.2. NCBI lineage: Eukaryota > Viridiplantae > Streptophyta > Magnoliopsida > Fabales > Fabaceae > Neltuma > Neltuma alba. Next base: position 128,884 of record NW_021635324.1, on the reverse strand, counting down.
AGATGGTATATCGATGGAAGGAATTATGCTACGGAAGTATATGGAAGCTACTTACCATCTTTGTATGTGTATGACATTGCTATGTAATATTGTGTATATGTATGGATTGTATTGAAATACGTATCAATGGCATGAATACCTTATATTTGAACAATTGCTCAAGGAATCCTGGTTAAGTATGTGTCATATAATTAGAAAAGCTAGATGAAAGGAAATGGAAAAGAAAAGGCAAGAATGGTATGAAAAAGGGGTAAAAGTTGACTTTTTGGGAGCAAAGAATGACCAATGTGATTTTGAGCAATTAGATGAATCTAGATCTAAAATTTGACATGCTTATAGATCTCATTTTTAGCTTTAGAAAAAGTGATAATTTACTAAATTTGGAGTTTTGTATAGAAAGTTATGCTCTTCCAAAGTTGGGCATAAATCCTGAAAAATTGAAAAATGACCAAATGAACAGTACCACTTTGAACGAAATCTGAGATTGACGCATGAGATCTGGATACCAATGAGTATTTTTTTCTAAAGGCATGTTAAGAGCTTTCTATAGAATTTGGAATCATCCTGTTTCAATTTTTCTACAATTAGTTATAAATTATCAAAGTTGGCAAGAATTTTAATGAATAGTGAATAGTAACTTGGGACCTAAGTTAAAATTTTGAAATTTTCTCATGCTCAAGGCTTATATAATGGTTCTAAATGGTTCCAATTGTTATATAATAAAGTAATAAAGGAGGTGTGACACAATGGCCATGTGTCATCTTTTCCAAGCCTCCATGTAAATTTAAAGACTTTATTTTTCCCTCAAACATTGCCATGTGTCTCCATTTTCATGCTCCATATGGTCTTATATAAAAGGTAATTCCCTTCCAATTTTGCCTTTTAACAATTGCTACAATTTCAATTCTATCCTCATATGAAAAATGGTTCCAATGTGAAAAGAAAAATAGGAAAAGTTTTTCAAAAATAAACCCTAGGTTATTTCTCCATTAATTTTGCAATATTGCACCGTATCGAGTACTTTTCGAGGTTCTGACCTTCCTGATAACATTGACATGTGTTATGATATCCTTATCCTATTGTTACACTCCTCTCTTATCATATGACTTCAAATGATGACAATAACTAGATAAAAGTGTCCTTAGGGTTTGTGTGTCTAAAAGGAAAACATCAATTTATTTTATTCCCCTGCAACTTTGACTAAATGCTTTCTGATATTTTCTAATTCTGTAAATTCACCCTACTACCTTATTAAACCTCTTTTATTATTGAAAAACTCTTTAACTTTTCTCATATCAAGATTTAACATGTAGATATCTCTTTTTAAAGATTTCCCAGATACCCTCCAAATAGAAAAATTTAGTTTAAAATTTTTTTAAAGTCAACCTCTTCACCTCCAAGGGTTGGGAATAATTTTACAATCTTCTATAATCTCCAAACTATTTTCTCCCATTTTTGTTTGATTATTTGAGGCTTCCAAGTAATTAAAATAATTGATTTTGACTAATATTTTCCTAATTAGCCAAAATTTTTATAATTAAATAAAATTCTCTTATAAATTATTTTCACCATATTTTTACTTTTTGAGCCTCAAATACTACTCTAAACCTTTTTCTCTATTTTCTATGAATTTATGGGAATTTTTAGGAATTTTGGCGTACATTCCAAAACTGTCCTCCCAGGCCAAAACTTTTTAAGTTTGTAGTTTGGTCCTTGCTAGGGTTCCACTTCAAAGTTGTCTCATCTACATCTCCTCTATCCTGTTTGGCCCTTAGTCAGTTCTAAATTTTTCTTCTTTAATAACTTAAAATATAAGATGTGACACCATGAATCTCTACAATGACCTCCAAAAGTTCAATGTAAACCTCGGATCTCAGTTAGATATAATGGACTCTAGTACTTTGTGAAGTCGAAATATCTTATCAGTGTACAATTGTGTCAATTGCTCCAAAGGGTATATGACTCTAATAGGTACACAATGTGCTAATTTGGTCAATTTGTCAATGATCACCTAAATGGTGTCATATCCATTTGGGGTCTTTGCTAAACTAGTGATGAAATCCATGGAAATAATATTCCAGTTCTATTGAGAAATATCTAAATTTTAGAGTAGTCCTAAAGGCTTTTAATGCTCTATCTTAACTTTTTGACAAGTCAAACATTTCATCACAAATTCTGTCACGTCTCTCTTTATCTTTGGCACCCAATAGCTTCTCTTCATATTATTATACATCTTTGTTATCCCTGGATGCATCAAATGATTACTACGATGAGCCTTTTCCAAAATAGTCTTCTTAATCTCATTATCATTAAGGATGCAAATTCTCTTTTTGTATCTTAAGATCTCTTCTGCTCCAATGTCATAGTCTGGCACATCCTTGAATTCCAATGCCTCACGAATACTCAATAATTGATCATCTTCCATTTTTGCTACCTTCAAATCCTTGAAGAATTCATAATCACTGAAAATTAGCTATAGACTACCTAATGTCTGAGGCATCCCCTGGGGATCTCTCAAACCCTCCAAACAGTAGTGCTACTCTAACCTCATATGGAACATATGCGCTGTCTTCCTACTCAATGTATTAGCAACCATATTAGCTTTACCTAGGGGATACTTGAGTTTAAAATCATAATTTTTAAGGAACTCCATCCATCTGTAATGTCTATTATTTAGTCCCTTCTGGTCTGCTAAGTATTTCAAACTCTTATGGTCACTGAAAGCCTTAAATTAAGACCTATACAAATAGTACCTCTATATTTTCAATACAAAAACAACTATGGCTAATTCCAAGTCATGGGTGGGGTAATTCTCCTCATAAGGCCTCGATTGCCTTGATGCATAAGCCACTACTTTGCCTCCCTTATCAGGATACAACCCATACCCTAAGTGAAGCATCCCTATACAACATGTAGGAATGACTAGGGTCTAGAATAGTAAGTACTAGAGAAGTAGTTAATGTTGCATTCAACTATTGGAAAGTTACCTCACACTTATCACTCCAAATGAGTGGTTAGTCCTTCTTACTTAACTTAGTCAATGGCATAGCAATTTGAGAAGATCCTTCAATAAATCTTCCATAGTAACCAACTAAACCGATAAAACTCCTCACCTCCGTTACAAACATCAGGGATTCCCACTTTAATACAACATCTACTTTCCTAGGATCAACAACAATCCTCTCTCAATATACCATGTGACCTAATAATTTTACTTCCTTGAGCTAGAATTTACACTTAGAGAGCTTCGCATACAACTTATGACTCTTCAGTATTTATAATGCAACACAAAGATGTCTTGATGATCTTCCTCACTCATAGAGTAGATGTGGATGCTGTTAATGAAAACCACAATGAACTGATCCAGATAAGGCTTAAAAATTCGCTTCATAAAGTCTATGGAGACGGTAGGGGCATTTATTAACCCAAAAGGTGTGACCAAGTACTCATAATGACAATAGCGTATATGAAATGTAGTCTTTGGAATGTCCTATACTCTAACCCTTAAATAATGGTACCCTGATCTTAAGTTAATCTCATAGAAGAAGGATGACCCTACAAGCTGATCCAAGAGGTTATCTACCAGTGGCAAAGGGTACTTATTCTCAATTGTCACTTTATTTAACTGGCGGTGGTCAATACACAATCGCAAGCCATCACACCCTGCATTTTCTGTTACTAAAAGGAGAAATTTAGAATTGAGTAAAAGCCAGATAAGATAGAGGAGATGTAGATGAGACAACTTTTGAAGTAAAATCCTTGCAGGGACCAAATTGCAAATTTGAAAAGTTTCAATCTAGGAAGGGCATTTTTGGAAAGTGTGCCCAAAATTCCTAAGAATTCTAAGAAATTCATAAAAAATTAGAGAAAATAGGACTAGAACAATATTTGAGGCCAGAAGGTAAAAATATGATAAAAATAAATTATAAGAGAACTTTATTTAATTATGGGAATTTTGACTAACTAGGAAAAAATTAGTCAACGTCAATCATTTTAATTATATGGAGGCCTCAAATAATCAAACATAAATGGAAGAAATTAGTTTAGAGATTATAGAAGATTCTAAAATTGTTCTGACCCTTAGAAGTAAAGAGGTTAGCCTTAAAAATATTTAAAGCTGAATTTTTCTAAAAGGGGTATCCGAGAAATTTCTAAAAGAGATATCTAAATATTGAGTTTTGGTCTAAGAAAAAATTAGAGAATTTATCCATAATAAAAGACAGCTAGTGAAGTAAAGGAGTGAATTTACATAACCATGAAGCATCAAAAAGTATTTGGTCAAAGATACAGTGAAATAAAATAAATTGATGTTTCTCTTTTAAACACACAAATCCTAAGGACATTTTTACTTAGTTATTGTCATCATTTGAAGTCATATATGATAAGAGAGGGAGTGTAACAGCAAGATAAGGATATCAGAACACATATCAGCGCTATCAGGGAAGTCAAGACCTTAAAAAGTACACGATACAATGCAATATTGCAAGATTGACAGACGAATAACCTAGGTTTGTTTTTAAATGAATTTTTCTTATTTTCTCTCCATTTTTTGTGCCATTTTTGTGAAGAAGAAAGTGTTAGAATTATGACACTTGTCAAGGGTAAAATTAGAAAGGGATAAGAGATATTTGGATGCCAAACTAATCTTCAATTTGATTAAGAGCACAATACGGGAGAAATTAAAAGACGGACACATGACATTGTAATTGGACACTTGGCAAGACACTTGAATACATGGCATGATCATGGGACACATGGCATGGTAACTTAAATTAAGCCTAAGGGTAAATTTTAAGCAAGTTATTATAAATACCCCTCCTTATAAATACCCCCTCCTCCTCCTAATAGATGAAGATTTTAGCCAAGAAAGGAAGAGCAAGGGAAAGGGCAAAAATTTGAAGGAGAAAAAAAAAAGGAAGAAGGAGATTAAGAGAACCTAGGCAACTTCAAGCTTCCAAGCAAGGTAAGATCATGGACTTAGCTATAGTTTACGTTGCTATATGGATTGTTGAGTTTAGATAACTTTTGATAGAGATTAAAAGATAGAAACCCTAGGTTATTGTGCTAACCAAGCTTGAATTAAGTATGCCATGAATAATTTGATGATGGTATAGGGATTGAGAGGTAGAAAAAGGGTCATCTGCTATTGCATAATTTATAAAAGATTTCATGATTGGTTCCTAGGGCATATGTTTTAGCCAAATAGGTTTCTAAGGTTTAGAGTTTGATTCATGTTAATTTGATGCTTCCAACGAGTTTAAAAGGTGAAATTGTAAAAAGTAACACTAGGAAAAAGTGTTTGGGAGCATTAAAATTGAAAATAAAAATTTGGACCCTAAACCCTATATATGTCTCAGCCAAGGCATGTTTGATGGGGATTATCTTACATACAAAATTGTGTAGGAAAAGCATGTGAAAATTATCTTAAGAAAAGATGACACTAAAACCCTAAAATCAAAGATAAGGGTTAAGGGTTTAAGTGATTAAAGTTGTTTGAGTTGATACTTAGAATGCCCCTATTATGTGATTAATGGTTGAGCATTGGCAAGGACTTCCAATCCAAAAGAAGAGAAGCAAGGGTCAAGACTTTGCAAAAAGTAGCAAGAACATCTAACTTTAATGTTAACTTACAGTGGTTGTTTGTTATGTGTTTTATGCCATGACGTGGTTAAATAATTGATGATGTTGGTATGTGCCAAGCTCTTTGTATTTGATGTCTCGACAATATACATGAATGAGTTTTCTTTATGGTATGAACATGTGCTCTCTTTTCATGGCATGATAATTAATGTATGCTATGTAATAGCCTTACATTGTTGACATTATTGTTATTGTTCTTTGCTATTGAGATTTTCATGAAATCTCAGTCCTATCATGTTCAAATGATACAAAATAGGGGCTGGATCTTCAATGACCAAGGGAAAGAATGAGGAGGCCTAATGAAGAATTATACGAAATGTTATACACTTTTGACTTTTTGAGTTTTAATATGTAAATCTTGTAAATTGTGATGGATGAATGTATAAGACTTAAACTTTACCTTTTGGGAACTAAAGTTAGTTGAGGAATATTTGTTAGTATGAATGCAATCTAGATGACTTGCATAATTATGGTTCATATGTCTCAAGACTATGCTTGTTGAGAGATGGTAAAGGCTGGGAATGCCCTTATTTTGTGGGTACAACTTTTCTAAGTAAATGAGTGAATCTAACCCTGAGCTTTGGTATATTTAAAGTACACATTCTAAGCTTTAAACAGAGTAGTAGATCACCTGATTTGGAGTTGTGTGTTGGAAGTTATGCATAGTTGAAGTTGTGGTAAAATCTGAAAAAATAAAATTGACCAAATAAACAATACTTTTTGGAAACAAAAAGGAGCCTGAATAGAAAGAGTAACAGACCAATAAGTATTTTTCCTGTATAGACAAATGAAAGAGGTCCAAAAAGAATAGGAACCGTGTCATTTTGACTTGTCTAGAATTAGTTGTGAATTTTCAAAATTTTCTAAAATTTTAGGGTTACTAAATGAATAGTAACCCGAGAAGAAAATTTTTTAAAACTTGATTTTCTAATCTTAATGCCATGCAATGTGGTTCCATTTACTGTAATTTGGTCTCTTATATTATTACAAGTTAAGGTGTTATATTTTTTGTATTAAAGTTGGCTATGTATAGAATACTCTGATTATATAGTAAGTTTATAATACCAATTGTGTGCGAGAAGATTTGCAAGAAAAATTGTTCCCATGGCTTGTAGAAAGGGAGCTAGGTTTGAAAAGACAGTGAATCAAGGCATGACCAAGTACTCATAGTGACCATATCTTGTGTGAAATGCAATCTTTTGAATGTTCTATGCTCTAACCCTTAACTAATGGTACCCTAATCTTAAGTCAATCTTAGAGAAGACTGATGACCCTACAAGTACAACAGGTTATCTATCCGTGGCAAAGGGTACTTATTCTTAATTGTCACTTTATTCAACTGGCGATAATCAATACACAATCGTAAGCTACCATCCTTCTTTCTCATAAATAGTATTAATGAACTCTATAGTGAAACACTTAGTCAAATGAATACTTTCTCTAATAATTCTTCTATCTACTTCTTTAACTCAGCTAACCCTAAAGGAGACATCCGATAGGGTGCTTTTGAAATGGGAGTTGTGCCAAGCGCTAGGTCAATGGAGAATTCAACCGACCTCTCTGGGAGTAACTTGACCACCTCTTCTAGAAATACATCTAGAAATTTGTTTAGTACCTTAATCTGATCAATTTTAATCTACTTATCTACATTAGTAGAGAAGAACACCACATATGTCTAGCAACCTCCTCTCTCTCTCTGGGAGTAGTGATCCAAGAATTTTTCCTTGAAATCCTCAAAAATGATACTTGAGTCATCCCGACCACCTGCACTTTTCCACCATATCTTGGCATGATCTTTTAATGAGAAAATGGTTACTCGTACCTGCTTAAAAGTGGTACAAGGAACAATATTAAAAATGGTTTCGAGCTTATCAATCTAATCTTCAGCTTTTAAGGGACCCTTTCTTCTATTGAATATAGCTGGTTTATGTCAGCTCACATCTTTTATGACCTATCTCATGGATTCATTAATATGGGGCCAAGCTCATATCATAATTCAATAGTAATTTAAAGATCTCATACTCCCTCTATTCCTATTTATAAGCTTTAAATTGGAGTTGGAGGAAGGGTGTGATCCATTTTATAAGCTTCAATTTGGTATTTATCTTAATATTTAATGCATTTTTTCCAATTTTACTCTTAATTATTCATGCTCTCTCTTTTGCCATAATTTTCCTTCTCACATTTTCCCACACATTTTTTTCCTTCTTTTTTCTCATTTATTAAAGGGTATATTTGAAAACAAAAATATATTTCTAACCTATTTATTGCTATTAACTAATTTTAACTAATTGTTTATTATCCACAAATTAGTTATTTAAAGCTTATAATAAGGACCAGATGAAGTACAATTTAAAATCAAACACAAACAGCATACAAGCATGCATAACAAGTGCAAAATGGTTACCTCTCACTCAAGCTAGGAAAAAAGATTACCATAAGGTTAACCACGTACTCAAACTTACAATCCAATAATTAATCTACATAGTCAATATATTTGTATATCAATATACAAGCTATTCAATTAATTAATTAAGCATGCATATATTAAAGTTTCTATTTTTATGCTCAAATCTCAAATCTCTCATAACCCATAGTCAAGAATTTTAGCACTAAATTATAATATCCTAAAAATGCAAATTTCTCATTTAAATCCTCCAAATCATTTATATAATAGAATTTTCTCAAAATTCTTAAATATGAAATTATTATATTTAAAATTCAAAAATCTTATTTCAAGTTGAAATCTAAAAAATAAACCATTAAAAATTCAATAGCAACTCAAATACACTTAAATAAATAATTTAATCAAAAGTCCCATAGTACAAATATCATATCTCTCACAAATAAATAGCTACTTAATTAAAATAATTAATTTAAAATCTTAGGTCAACTAATAAATAAAACTAAACTAATAAAAATGATCTACTAAAATAACTCTACAATACTATGGTTATCCATTATTAAAACCCAACACTTACTCAAAATTTTAGACCCAAAATTTTTATCTAAACAGCACAAAATCCCTAATATTAGATAGAGCAAGGTGAGTAGAATAACTTTTATGAAGAGAATTTAATAAAAAGGAGTCACTTTGCTTACCAAGATGATGCACAGAATTGAAACCTATGTTGAAATTTCAAAATTCATGGCGCTGGTAGGGGAGGAGAGGACAAGGGAAGGCGGCACCTCTTGGGGGAAAAAAATTTTTTGGGGGTAAACTGAACTTAAAGATACCACATTAAAATGAGAAAAATTATAGTTTAAAACCCAAATTTTCCCATTTACTCCTTTTTTTTTAATTTCATTTTATTATTTTTATTTTAGTAATTTCCTTTACTTTTAATTTCTTTTATTCTCATGGATCTTATTTTAAGTAAATTCTCCGATTATGTGAACACTAAGGAATGAAAACTAGGATGTTACATAGGACAATCTCTTTTCCTTCTCTTTTATACTTTGCCCATTCGAATTTTCTTTTCTTGTGAACTGGGTTTAGAGCATTTCTTGTTTATGTTTCAACCCTCTTTCATCTAGATTTTGGCTGTGATGTGTGACCATACGTGAACTTGGTTCTCATGGTTTAAAGTGTCGCCTTTACATTATTAATGTGGAAAGATATGATATTAAAGTTACTGCCACCAAGCATGCTTCTATTGTCCATAATTGGATTCGGTCAACTTTTTCCTTGTTTAAACCTTTTCTTCGTAACCTTATTGTCCATAATGGTCTCTAGGTGGTTCAAAGAAGCCAGCTTCCATTTTGCAACTGTGTGTTGGCTACAAATGCCTTGTATATCATCTTAGGCATTCATGTTCTATCCTTAAGATACTTCGAAACTTCCCACTTTTGTTGGTTTTTTGACTACTATTGACATAACAAAATTGAGAATGTCAAAGGATCCTTTAGACCATTGTTGCATTTTGAAGAGAGGTAATGAATGTTTGTCAAAAGCTTCATTTGAGAAAATTGTCATGGAAGGCCTTGGTATCTCAGGTATTCGGCACGACAAAGTAATAAATATGAGCAATTGCAAGTGTCTGTTGATGTTTATGCTGCTTTATGATTGGCAAAAAGTTTCAAGCTTGGAAATTATCTGGAAATTCTAATTTTGTAGGCTCCTTCTCTGCTTACTACAAGTCTTCTCTACAAGGAGAATTTGTTAGATTTAAGGTTTTGATAATAACAATTTAAGAAGTTTCTGGTTTAGTAAGTTGATCAATCAAAGGATAATCGATAACATAACAGATAAAATATTTCTGTATATAAAGGTAACTTAATAGTAAAGTTAATCGATAACTTGCTAGATAAATCTAATTTTATGTGTTGATCGATTAGTTTATCGATCAAGGTTAACACTGTTTAGTACAAGTATGCAAAAAATTATTGATCAATTGATCGTTAATTTGATAATCGAACAACTGACAGATAAAGGGACACAATTCTGGTAAGCTTTTATCGATCACCTTATCAATCAATGAGTTATCGACGAGAAGATAGATAAATGGTAAAGCTCTTTTACTTAAGTTGTATTACGTTTCATTCACCTTTTATCGATCACCTTTTCAATCAGACATTTATTGATAACCTGCTCTATCATTGCATAATTACTTAATGGATTATCGATATTTTGTTCAGGTATGTTGACAAGCACTTTTATCGATCACTTAATCGATCATCCCCGTATCACTGCACTAAACTATTTTAAGTCATTTTTGGATCACCTAGTCGATCATTGAATTATCAATTAAATAATCGATCATCCAATCTTCTGAAACTTCTGTTTTCACATAATGTGATTAATCAAGCCTTTTTCTTGACCTGTTTAAACTAAGTTCTTCTACGATATTTTATCAATCACTTAATCAATTAAGCATTAATCGATCATTTACTCGATCATCGAGTATCCTATGACTCATCTGAGAAAATTTGTTTTAAACCTTTTATCGATCTGTTTTCCTATTATTCATTTATCGATAAAGTGTTCGATCAATGATGTTCAAAATTATTTCCCTCATACTTAGATTTATCGATAATATGATCGATCAAACAGTTTTCAATCACTTGTTCGATCATTGTACAAGTTCATTTCATAATAAGCTTTTCACGATGATTTCAAAATCTCTCATATTTTTATCTTTAAGCTTTTCTCAAGCTTCCTTTTACACATAATTCTCTTTGTGAGGATTCAAACGCATAGACAAATTTAAAAGTCTTCTCTTGAAAAGTTTCTTTTGAAGTCACTGTATTCATTTTGTTATTATTTATCAATCACTTATTCGATCATCTGTTGATCCATAAGCTTATCGATAAATACACATATATGTGACTTGTTATGAATATAATAATATCTTTGTGGATGCCTATATATCTTCCATTATTTCCTATATCTCTTATAATCTCCAATGTCTCTCATTATCTCTATATCCCACAATTATCTCATATTATTATGTAATCTGTAGATTCTATCAAAAGTGCAAAGCTATGCCTATAAATAGAGGCCATGTATAATGTATTGAGCATACTTAAATGGAATGAAAAATACTCTCTCATGTTGATCCTCTCTTCCTTTGTATGATTCTTCTCTATATTTCTTCTTTATTTATAACACGTTATCAACACAAAGCTCTAATCAAGGTGAGTATGATATATCTTTCTACCCCAGTATAATTTTAGAGCATCATCTCTATTATTTTTCTAGAGTATCTTTTTCTTTGTTCAAATAAAAATATCTCGAACATTACATATATGGTGTTTCAGAGTATCTATATTGCTATTCAATTTATCTAGGATAATCTAAGCCATCGTATGGAATTAAAAGGATTATCTATCATTGTTTTAAACATCGGATTCCATGGCTATGATTGGAGATTTTGCTTTACTTTTTAGTGCTATAATTTAACTTTGATATAGATATTATACCTTCCGAACTAATTATGATGAGCAAATTTTCCCCCCTCTATTTCTTATTGACCTGACGTCACTATTTCGATGGAACCCGAAGCTCTAATAGATACTAGCAGTATTCTTAAAGAGTTACTATCTAAAGTTAAATGGCCAGAAGCCATATAATTCTTAAGTTTTCATCTCATTGTAATTAAATGGCCAGAAGCCATATAACTCTGATTTTCCATTCTTTTCAAATTAAATAGCTAAAAGTCATATGATTTTGATTTTCTATATTATAGCTAGAAGCTATACAACTTTGATTTTTTATCTTATGGCTAGAAGCCATATATATATGTGGCTAATTCTCTATTTTTTTTAAATGGCTTGAAGCCATATATACTTGATATTTTATTTTATTAAATAACTAGAAGTATTTAGTATAAATCTTTCATCTTATGGTTAGAAGACATATATTTGATTATTGTTATTTTATTAAATGGCTAGAAGCCATATAATTTGAATTTTCTATTTTATGACCAGAAGTTATATATATATTTAATTTTTTTTATCATATTAAATGGCTAGTTGCCATATAACTTTGATTCTCTATCTTATGGTCACAAGTCATATATATCTAAATTTTTTTTATCTCATTAAGAGGCTATAAGCCATATAATTTGTATTTTTTATTTTATGGCTAGAAGCCACATATATTTAATTTATCTTTATTTATATATATCATGTTGAATTTTCTATTTTATGGTCAGAAGCCATATATACATATAATTTTTCTATATCTTCTTAAATAGCTCGCATCCATATAACTTTGATGTTCTATCCTATTACCAGAAGTCATAAATATTTAATTTTTTTGTTATTTTATTAATTGACTAGAAGTCATATAACATCAAATTTTTATCTTATGGTCAGAAACCATATATCTTTAATTTTTTTATTTTGAAATTAAATAGCTAGATGCCATGTGTTTTTATTTTCTATTTTAAATGGCCTGAAGCCATATAGTTTTGATTATGAGAAGGATCATTGTATGGTTTTTTTTTAATAAAAAATTTTGACAATTAGAATTATAAATAATATAGCCCAGAAAACTAATGACTATATAGTAAAGGATGTGTTGGTAAAAGAGTTTACCTTTTCTCTTTATTTCATATTACATTTAATTAATTTAGAATTTAAGTTTTATTCTTATCTTATTCTCATATATTCTTGACATTCAATTTGATATTTATTAATATTATAATTTCCTATTACTAAATGACCAGTAGCTATTATACTCATCTTATTGAATGACATGAAAATAATAACTTATGATGTTTTTAAAACCCCGAAAGCTTATGGTTCAAATATTAAGGGACACAAATGATCTTTAAAATTTATATATTTACTATATAGAGTCTTGAAAACTAATGATTTATAAATAGCCCTGAAGGCTTATGATTTAAATCTTCGTAACACTATAGTTTGATTTTAATCCTTATAGATCTTTTCAAATTTTTGTTGGATTTATAAATTTATAAATAAATTTTGAAGCATTGCATAACATATACAATGAAGTGAAGTTTTTGAATAATGAAATATCCAGAAAATTTTATGTTTTGAAAAAAAAAAATATACTTCATACTTTGAAAAAGCATAACAAAAAGTAAGATATATTACATAGTGAAAAAACAATATATGTTAGTTTCTAAACAACTATATATAGCATTTTCTGAAGAATTATATATAATCAAAAAATTGATATAGTTTTAGAAGAACTAATAACAAAAGGTTGACATAGTTTCTAAAGAACTAGTAATTGATAATGAAAATTATGACCTACAAACATATATATTAGAATATTTGTTTATCAAAAGGTCTTAAGGTGGTAGTGCAATTGGATTGAAATTCATTATTATGTTTGAATTAAGAAGCATTTGGATTTCCAAATTAAAAATATGTTATTAGCTTACTATATGCTATTCACTCTATTTGTAATATAGAAATAAGAAAAATATATTTATATGACTCACACTTGAGGAGGCGATTGTTGAAATACAAGTGTGAATTATGTTGGATGGAATTTGTTATTATTAATATTAATATCATTCCTTGCATTTCATATTTCTTTTGAAAAAGGCTCTAAAAGAGTCCATGGCACTCGACCCTCCAAAGTGTACAAGTTTCTACCATTAAGTAAAAGATGAAGAATAAGGTTCTAAAAGAGCTATATCATGATTTATTATCTTGAAGATAAAATTCATGATTGATAACATATTCCTTGTGAAATATTAAGGTGAAAAATGAATAATATGACATGGTAATAAAAAGTTTACCAATAATTGAGAATAATTTTACAATAAACCAGAAATTTATGCATTTATAGTTTGGCATGACCGGTCAAATCATACCGGATCACAATAATGCAAAAAATATGAAAAGTGTACATTGTCATTTATTAAAGAACCAGAAGATTCTTTAAAAATGATATATGATTCAAGAATTTTTATTTGTTATTTGTTCTCAAAAGAACTAAATAAGAGAACATCACTAGCTATGCTCAAAATCGAATCCGTGCAGATTTATAATGTATCAACTTTATATATGGGCCCATTTAGACACCATGCATCAAACCTATAATGTATTATGAATTCTCCTATTATAATTGGCTTTTGGTCAAGAGCCAAACATTTTTCATCTTAAAATGTGCAATATCTATTATTCTACCGCAATAATACACATAAATAGATATTAAAACTAAGTTGGGATCACTCTTGGATAAGAATCTCCTTATTCTTGTTTATCTCTAAATGAAACAAAATAATGTTTCTAAAGGAGATTTATGGATTTGGGAGACCTACATTGTCACACCTTACTTATATAATACCTTAGCATTCATTTAGAACCATTCCAGACCACTTTGGATGGTCTTAAACTTAAAATTTTCAATTTAGACGTTAATTTTCAGAAAATTACTGTTCACTGTCCAATTTTCAGATTATAGGTCCAGCTTTGAAAAGTCATAACTAATTCTAGAAAAATCGTATGGAGGTGTTCAAAAATTCTACGGAAAGCTCTTTCAATGATCTTTAAGGGAAAAATATTCAACTGAACTTATCCTCACTGAAAATGTACAGTTTATTAGATTAAGATTACTATTCGTTTGGTAAAATCTGGACTTTCCAGATTCTGCGCCTTAACTTTGAAAATTCATATCGCTTCATACACACATCCAAACAAGGTAATTCACCACTCATTTTAAAGCTTGGGATATGCACTATAAGTATATCAAATTTCGTAGCTTAACTCATTCATATGATAGGTCAAACTAAAGCTTGAAACTAACTGCTCCATGACCTACGTTTTATCCCTTAACATCTCTTTACTTTAATTCTTTTTATTTCTTTGGCATACCTAACATGGGCTTACTTTTTCCCATTCATGCTCATACATTCCTATACATGCCATAAGCTTTATAATTAAATACATGGCATTCACAACATAATTATAACATAGGAGAATTATACATTGAATATTAGTATCAATCATTAGCATCAATAATTCTCCACTTCTTCTCCTTGCTTCTCATGCCATTAGTGCCCATCATTGATTGACCTAAATGGTTGGTTATGAAGGGGTGAGATTCAGGGGAATCTCGGTAGCAAACATTACCACATCCATGCACAAGATGAATGCTAGTGTATAGTATGTAATTTTTCATAAACTTAAGTTAACTAGTGACATGCCATTATGCTTTATGCTTGGTATAAAAATACATGGCCATGGGAACATATTAAAAACAACATTTCCAACAACAATCATCATGTCACAGCATCATTCAAACAACGAATACAAACCAACACATGAGCATACCATGTCAAGCACATAAAGGGTAAGTTCACTACCTTGCACCTCAAGCTTTCCTCTTACTTTTCCTTTGACTCCCTTGACTTTCCAACCATGTGGGCATTCGGTCAATGTAACATCCTGAGTTTTATCAGGTTTTAATAGCCTCTTTTTGGTTGATTTTGAGGATAGATTAGTGATTTAATGTTGATCTTGGTATTTGGGTTGGAATTGAGGTATGTTGGAGGAATAGGTGAACAGACCCCTCTCAGGGTATGTTCGTCGCGGCGAACCGGGAGTTCCAGGGGGGAGTGTCTTTTCGGGAAGGTTTGGCCGCGGCGAAATCAGAGTGACGCCGTGGCGAAGTTGTTTAGGAGAGCGAGGTTTCCCTCTCGGGAAGGTCTCGCCGTGGCGAAGTTAGGGGTAATGCCGCGGTGAAGGTTTTCTGGGCGAGTGAGAGTTTCCTCTCGTGAAGCTTTCGCCGCGGTGAAGTCAAGTTTTTAGGCAAGTAATCCCTCTCGGGATTAGTTCGCCGTGGCGAAAGGGGTCAAACCTATATAGTTGCTGGAGGGCTCAGATGTGCGAAAATTAGAAAATCTGAAGGAAGAGAGAGAGGCTCTGCTAGGGTTTCGAATTTTTGGCTTGGAGGGGGCATTTCTAAGGATTCATTACCTCAAGTAAGTGATTTTAACCACTAATCTACTTTCTTTCTTGGAATTTTTGAGGATTTATGGTGAAACCCTAGAGTTTTCTAGGTTGTTATGGAATTGAGGTTTTTGACCGATTGTTTTGAGTTTAATTGATTGCTTTGGGTTAGTCTAAGTATTTAATCAGTGTAGTTCTCTTGGATTTGAAGAACTTTGAGTTTTTAAAGTTAGGGTTTATGGAAATGGGAGGTTTGTGATTGAGGATGATAATGTGGATATTGATTTTGAGTTTTGCGATTTGGGTTATGTTAAGGAGGGTTAAATTAGATGTTTAATCGGTTTAGAATGTTGTTAAGACTTCTATTGTTCAAATGGGATGATTGGGTGTTGAATTCCTATAGTGGGTCCTTGAGGTTATGAATTTTAATTGATGTTTGGAAAGGAATTAAGGTTTTAATGGATTTTTATGACCTTGGAGTGTTACCTTGGTGGTTATACCCTTTTGAGTTGGGTAGAGTTTGGTTGGAGTTAGGAATTTTGTGTCCCCAAATATTGTTTTGGCCACATTATTAGTTGAAAGCTAATACATGATGGTTGTATGCTTGTGTAGATCGGTTGTGAGCCTTGTTGGTGCATGGGGTTGTGTTGTTGGTTTGTTATTCCTTGCTCAAGCGAGAGGTAACCACTTTCCAATCCTTTGTACATGCTTTTGTGGTATTGTGAGTGGATTTATGTTTTGTGCTCCGAGTAACAACTGTGTTCAAAGTGTATGTTGTATATTAAAAAGGAAAACCATCTTGTGGGATTTAAATTGATATTGATTGAATCTGGAACTTGTGAAAGATAGGCCACTAAAAGAAGTTAATTGTGAAATGATCATTTACTCTTTGATTACGGTTTGAGCATGATGCATGAATTGGGAATTGGTGAGAGTTTTGATTGTTATTACCATGTGATAAGGCCTCCATTAATGCATGATGGTTGGCTCTTTACATCCCCCATAGTGAGGGATAGGCCTTTTGGCTCTCTATGTCCCCCAGAGTGAGGGATAGGCCTTTTATGTCTCCTTACGTCCCCCATAGTGAGGGATAGGCCGGGTTCGGCTCTTGAAAATCCCCTAAAGTGAGGGATATGGTTGATGGGATTGCATCATTACACTTGCATGACTTGTGTGGCTATCATTTATCATATTACTTGTGAATTGCCCCACTTGACACCTCACGAGCACTTATTTAGTAGTACCTTGAATTGGAAAGATTGGTTACTGGGACATTTGTCTCACCCCGTGGTTTACAATGTTTTCAGGTGAAGATTCTAGGCGTGTGCCATCGGGAAGAGACGTAGAGGCTTGAGCTTGGTTAGCTTTAGGCCTCTAGCCCTTGTATATGTATGGCTAGTATATATTGCCACATTTAGGATCGCTTTTGAAATATTTTGATTGCCCGGCCTTATTGTAAACTGGAGGGAATATTATCTCCTTATTTTGGGTTGGCCGGAGGCCATTTCTAGTGTCTTGTGAAACTTTGTTTTATTTTGTTGAAAACCATTTGGATAGGCTGATGTTGATGTCTTTTGTTACCCGAGCCGGAGGCTTGGAGGCCCAGTGGATGTTAATGAATGATTTCTAGTTGCATGCAACGGAGTTTGGGTTTGACTCGAGTTTGAATGTTAATTTCAAAAATTGTGCAATTTCTTTCTACTATGGTAGTTTGTTGTAACAGCTTTCCTTTTCTACCATAGTAGTGATTTTACGACAAATTTATAATGTTTTGAGGTAAAGGGTTTTACAGTTAACATCATCAAACATCCTCTTGGATGTTCTAAAGGTCCTAAACATAACCATAATGATCACACAATCCATTAGGACCATTAGATTACATAAAGTTCAAGACTAGCTTTCTTGAACCTCAACCCTTTCTCTTAGTCTTAGGGTTTTCTTTCTAAATTTTCTAATATAAATCTTATCATTTTCCATCCTTAAGATCCATTTCTTATCAATTAGGACCACTTTAGATGGCCTTAGATTCAAGAATACCAAATCTGGAAATTTTGGTTCGTGGGTACTGTTCACGCAGAAACTCCAGAATTTTTATTCAATTTTGAAAATTCATAATTAAATCTAGGAAACTCCAAATTGAGTGCTTCCAAGTCTCACTGAAAGCTCCTTAAGTTAACTTTAAAGGAAAAATAGTTTCAAGAACCAATTCTATGCTGAACAGTACTGGAATTGTACGGAACTCGAAACTCTTACAAAAGTTCAACACTATTTCCAGATTTCAAACCCTAACTTTGAAAAACCACCATAAATCGTACACATATCCAAATAAAGTGTTCTACCCATGGATTTAAAGCTCACAGAGTGTACTTTAAGCATACAAAATTTCAGAATTAGATACGCACAATAACTAATTCGAAATAGGTATCAAATCAGATGCTACAGCCACCACATACCTTGACTTGAAGCTTGAACTTAGGTGGACTTTCTCTCACTAGAAATAGCTCTTTCTCTCTGTAGATGCAAGGGCAGCAAAGTTTCCCCTAGTGCTCATCAGCTTGGCCAAATTGGGGGGAGAAGAGTGCCTATTTATAGCCAAAAAGTTAGCTTGAATGGACCAAAATGCCCTTGGTAGCTAGAAGAAGGAGTAAGGGCAATTTTGGAAGTTCAAGTGGACTTTTGCATCATCATTGCATCACCTTATTACATCATCCTTGCATCATGCTTCTAGAACAGGCCACGTGTCCCGAAAATGGTGGAGGAGAAGGGAGATTAGATCATAACCGTCGGATCTAAACTTAGCCCTTAAGTTTCCTCCTATTTTAATTTGCCCACATTTCTCCGACTTTCTTTATGGCCTTCCGGGGTTCAAAAAATTCTTCTATCTACTCTATAAATTCCCCTTTATTCTATAGAGTATCTATGAATTTTCTCAGGCCATAACACTTCCTCTAAGCCTTGTATAAAAATCATTTACTAAAATACTCTTTTATCGGTATAATCTGCTCTTTAATTTATTAAAGCCATTCCACTGGCCTTTTGGTTACGAGACTAATTTTATAAATTAGTATACCCTTTCAACCAATTAATCCTCATTTTTACGTATATTTTTTAAGTCTCTTGCTATTTTAAATAAATTCCATTTAAGCTATCTCAGGGGTATTTTCATCTTTTCTCTTCATAGAAGAGTCTTGGAATATTATTTCCCATTTTCTGGGATTTTCTTGGAATTTTCTGTACACTCTTCCATTTTTACCCTTATTGGTCATAACTTTTTGAATTTACAGTTTAGTCCCTGCTTGGACTTAACTTCGTATAATCCTCTCTTTGAGGCTTCTAACTTAACCTTTGACCTATATCTAGTCTATTTTCTCTCTCTAGGCCTTCGAGACTTTACTGGAGTCTCTGACCTTGATTATACTGAAGCCCCTGAAAAACTTTTACTTTGCAGTTTAGTCCCTGAAACTGCTTTGACTTCCTTTCTCATCTTTGGGACTTCTGCTTAAAAAGGGTCTGGTAGCCTATCCAATTTAAGCTACTTTTGATGCTTCTAGGCCCAAAAGTCTGGATGTTGCATACATTACATGTTCCCAATATGAAGGGGAGAAAATGTGTAGTTGGAAAAGAAAACACATAGAATGCATTTTCACTATCAAATGTAGATCCTCAAATATAGTAGTATGAACTAGAAGTTCATAAAGTATTGCATTCGTAAAACATTACTAATATTTGCCAGATGTAATTACTGACTGAAATGAGAATTCTTAATTCTTATATTCTAGCTAAAAGTGTTCCTATTCTTGAAGATATGCTAAAAGCATGAGATTTCCAAAAGAAAAGCAAAAAAGAGCAAATGATCATGATGATCATACTAAAGAGCCATGAATTGCAAAAGAGGTTAAGACATAACTCTTTGACCCTTGAAGAAGTTTAAGTGTCTGAAAGTAATAAAGAGATATCGATATGTTATGTCATAAAAGAAAATAGGACCGACAAAGGAATAAAATTTTTGACAATAATTTCATTGATAATATCACAAGATCAAATGAGGATCTTATATATAAATCTGTCATGAGATACAAACAGAAAAATGGTTGGCCAACAGAAAAGAAAAGACGTAATGTAACAGGGATTTGTGTATCCCTAGCCTATGCACTTGAGGTGTAATGCTAGTATTATGTAAATAGGCATTTGTACAATATAAAGAGAAATAAAGTCTTGTGGTGGATTAAATTATATGTCTTATCAATCTGGCAGTATGGTAATAAATGAAGTTTTTTCCTGTGCGTCTTAGAAATATATATAACTATAACGTATGACTCATTTTATAATGAAATTATATGTGAATTCTAGAAGGATTCAAATCCTTGTATAAATTCAAACGATTCAATACATAAATAGATCTGGATTATAATGTATGAAATCCTTAAAGGATTTAAGTTTCTATAAACATACAATTATGTTCTCAAGAATACTATTCAAGTAAGTCTCTATATGAGATATATGTGTTTAATATCGACTAAAGGAATGATGTAAACATATTCCAACTTGTCTATTTTGTTAGATATGATTAGTTTTGATGATGTCAAATAATGGAGCAAAAAGTTTACATAAATTATTTACCTCATATTTTGATTAACTATCATACTTAATATCTTGTGTAGTTTCCTCAAGAAAAGAAAGGAGTTATTATGTTGCACTTTGAGTTATGGAGAATGATCAAGAGGAAGAAGAAGAAGAGAGATTGAGAAAAGAAGAACTTGCAAGATCAAATGAAAATATCAAGATTCAAGTTCATAGATTTGATGTTAAATGTTGCTATACTCAATCGGAAGTTTGAATGGCTCGGTCGGAAGCGAAAATATACAATCGGGAAGTTATACCATCATATATTGAGTCACCCTTCATATAAACATGGAAAATAAGCTTCAGAGGTGATTTTCATGGGCAATTATCGATCACTTGATCGATCATCCATTTATCGATCAAGTTATCGATAAAATACATCCTCTGTTATGCTCTGTTCTTCGTTCAGCTCTGACATAGGTTCGGTATTTCTTCAATATCTCTCAAACCACAAATCCGTTTGAGGTGAAACTTGATTCATATGAAACTAGACTCAGAACACGGTTCATGGACATCAAAATCAACTTCAAAGAGTTTCATATGAGGAAGATATGTTGCTCGAAACATTGCAGTAAGGATTAACGCGTTGATTCCGACCTTCAGTCACTGTGATGAATATAACTTTGCAACCACGACGAATTTTGGGTTGATTCTTGTTGCATTATAAAGAAGACTCAAAGAGCTTTCTGGGGATAGGTCATTCGCAAAATTTGGAGTTGAATTGGAAGAGTTATGATCACTCAAAGTTGACCTTCGTTCTGCTTGAATCAGAATTCGAATTTATGGAGGCAAAGACCAGAAGTTCTACATTGATTGATTAAGCTCTCGAGCAACATACTACTCAAACATGTTATTGAGTAAAAGCACTAGAAGAAATGAAGAAATGAGAAGCCATTATCAGATGTTACTCGAGCCTGATCAAACAACTACATACTCAATCATTTTATCGAGTTCCTGGTACTATCTCTTCAGTTCTTCTCTTTTATCTTCATATGCATTATTGAGATTTTATAACCCATTGGATAAATGGTTTTCAGATAACGTTATGGATAAATGTATTTATCGATCACTTGATCGATAAACAAGGTTAACGTTATGGATAAATAGGCATTTATCGATAACATGATCGATAAATAGATTATCGATGAGAAGACAGATAAATGGTAATGCGGTCTACTCATTCTATGTTTTGTTTTAGTCTCCATTTATCGATTACCTCATCGATCAGTCATTTATCGATAATATGATCGATCATTGCTCTTACATGTCTACCCTGTTTTCACGTAACGTGATCGATAAATCAGTTCTTTGAATTTACAGGATTAAATCTCCTTGTTTTACTTTATCGATAACTTTATCGATCACTCATTAATCGATCACTTATTCGATCAACCTACATAGCATGTGTTTTCTCCGAATATACTTTTGCATATTGTTTATCGATAAGGTTATCTATTATTTGATTATCAATAATTTGTTCGATCATCAATGACTGAAGTTTCATTTCTGTAACACTTGGATTATCGATAATCTGTTCAATCAACAAGTGTTCGATCACTTGTTCGATCTTGGAACGTTTTCCGTTTTAAACATCAGTCGACTATGATGATTCTTAAAATCAATGATCTATTTTCTTTTAAGCTTTTCTCAGCCTTCTTTTTACACATAACTCTCTATTAAAAGGATACGAAGGCAAACATAACTTGAAAAGGTTTATTCTTGCATAAATCATTTTTGGGTAACTGTATTCATGCTTCATCATTTATCGATCATTTGTTCGATCATCATATGATCCATAATCTATTCGATAATTGCATCTATCTGCTATATCTTTTCTTCATGTAATTAATCGATAATGTAATCGATCAAAGCTTTATCGATCAAGACATCGATCAAGTAAGTTCATCTTACTTTCTGAATATCTGATGATTGATTCCATGTTTTCCAACTTATTATTTCTATGATTATCACATACTTATCACTTGATCTGAGGAAGATTATTTCAGATAAAGAGCTACAACGAATTTATGATGTGAAGAATCGACGTTCGTCAGAAGCTTCCAACGGCTAGTTTCAACGGTCATATTCTTCAAGCCAAACGGGAAGAAAAAGCTCAACGGTCAACTACCCAACATCATCTATAAATAGAAGAGCATTCAAAACAAGAGAAGAGTCTAAGCTTACAACATCAAGTGCTAAAATGCCGAAGCAACGTATTCTCATTTAGAGCTCCGAAAGAAAACTCCCTGTCTCTGTACTTCATAGATTAAAACTTATGTATTCGTAAGATAGAGAGGAGAGTTTCCAAAACGTGCTTAAGTTTCATCTATCACTTCTTTGAGAGAAGAAATATTCAATCTTCTTTATCATTGCTAGATTGTATCCTTACGGTGTGTAAGGGGGAGTATTACCTCAGTGAGAGGTTGTTGTTGAATTAGACTGGTTAGTCGAACGATTGTAAGTGGCGACACAAGTGCCCGGATCAAACTTGTGGTTGTAGCGGTTCTCAAGTACCCGTGTTAAACTTGAGGGAGATAGTCGATTGAAAATCTCAGGGGGAGCCTGGGGACTGGACGTAGGTCAGTGAGGACCGAACCAAGATAAATCACTGTTTGCATCTTCTCTTCCCTTACCTCTTTATAATTCCAGCTAAACCATTTTACTACTGTGATTATGCTTATCTCGATTCATTGTTTTTTATACTCAGAATTCCTTATGAGTTTCATTATATTGCGAAAAGATTTTTAATTTTAATCAACACCCAATTCACCCCCTCTTGGGTGTTCAGCCATTCTAACATATTTGTGAAAAGATTCAAAATGAGTTTGTTATCAATACTATTTATAATGATAGTATCGAAATTCTTGATGAGTTTTCAATATGAATTAAAGAAAAAGTTTGAAATGAAAGCTTTAAGAAGAATACATATGGATAAGTCACATCCATTATGTGGATAAGCAACATCCATTATATGTTTCGGTAGTTGCAAGATCTTTATATATGGACTAAAGATTGATTTAGACCTCCAGAAGGTAATGAATAAACACTTGGTCCAAAAGTACCATATCTTGGTGTTATTGAAGCATTTATATATCTATCTAGCTATATAGAATCTGAGCTATCATTTGCTTATTAGCATGATATAGTTCTTTATCAACATGAAGATGTTGGAATGAAGTTAAAAATATTCTTCGTTACTTTAAAGATACTGTGGAGGTAATATTATTTTATCTGAAGTATCCAAAACTAATCTTAATGGCTATATAGATAAAGTATTCTTGTTTGATCCTCATATCAAGAGATCATAGTATGATCCATATGTGGGTAAACCATAAAAGGACTATTCGTCTCATAATTTTCAGAAGATTATGAAATTTATATTTGACGTTTTTATCCCATTATAATATTTGGAAGGATTGTTCATTATATTAGACTTTGCAGGCTTAAGATGTCAACTGATGTTGTCAAAAGGGGGAGATGATACACGCTGTACTCTTTTTTCCTTGTCTCTGGTTTTATCCCACTGGATTTTTCCAGCAAGATTTTTAATGAGGTAGCATTGCATAGTGTATCAATGAATGATATATTCTTTTTCTTTTGCTAGGTTTTTCTCCCATAGGGTTTTTCCTAGTTAAAATTTTTTTAACGAGGCACATTCATATATATTGGACATCCAACGGGGAGTGTTATGAATATAATAATATCTTTGTGGATATCCATATATCTCCCATTATCTCCTATATCTCCTATAATCTCCAATATCTCCCATTATCTCTATATCCCACAATTATCTCATATTATTATGTAATCTGTAGATTCTATCAAAGGTGTAAAGCTATGCCTATAAATAGAGGCCATGTATAATGTATTGAGCACACTTGAATGGAATGAGAAATACTTTCTAATGTCGATCCTCTCTTCCTCTATATGATTCTTCTTTATATTTCTTCTTTATTTATAACATGACTAAAGTTCTCTCTGAAATTAATCGAAAACTTGATCAATCAACTACTTATCGATCAAGACATCAATCAAGTATGATCAATTTTTATTTAAAGTACCTGATGATTGATTCATTGCTTTTCCAATTGGTATATGAATATCAATGTTCATTGTTTGATTAGCTATCCTTACAAGTTTAGTTTTGAAAAAGAACTTGCTTATTTTGAGTATTGTTATAGATTACAAAGCAAGCTCAATAGTCATTTGGTAGCCTGTAACCTACTATGTCAGAAACATTAATGACGAACTGCTGTTATAATTGTTGAACACACCCAACTGATTTTTTCCAACGACTAGAAGCTCTCTAGCCTAACGGTTAATTAAATGTCTCCAATTATAAAAGGCACGAAGAGCATTAAATGAAAGTATTGAATACATGAATTACCTTCTGTTAAAACATTTACTGTTGCATTCAATACTCTGTTTTCACCGCGCTTCAGTGTTTATTGCTCACTTACTCTGTGCGAGAGTTTGATATATCTCTTTACTCATTTTTTCTGAGAGTAACTCAAGAGTGTGGACTCTTGAGAGGGATTATAATCTTACGAGTAATAAGGGGAGTGATTGAGGAAATCAATTACTGTATCGAGGTGCCAAGAGCCCGTTTAATCTGGGATCATAGTAGAAATCTCAAAGGTGTTTTGAGGATTGGACATAGGTCAAGTGGTTGAGACTGAACCAGTATAAATCTTGTGTCTTCGCTCTGCTGTGAAATCCTTCTAACTTAACCTTCTCTATTTTAATTACTTCACTGTTTCGTTTTGCAAAATTTTTATAACTCACCCAATTCACCCCCCCTCTTGGGTGAAACTGCCACTAATATTTGGTATTAGAGCAGGTCTCTTCAGTAAAGACTTAACAGTTTGAAGAGAGATCCTATGGCAAGTTTTTGAGACATTATTCTACCTGAAGGATGTTCAACATCAAAGCTACCTGGCTTTAATAGAGAGAACTACACTTTCTTGAAGATGAGGATGAAGATCTTCATCAAAACTACTGAATACAAATTATGGGACGTAATCAAGCATGTCAACTATATTCTAATGAAAATTGTAGATAGTCAACAAGTTCGTAAGAGTCCTAGGGAGTTCGATGAAGAAGATAAGAGGCTGGTGACGTTGAATGATAAAGCCATCAATATACTGACCTGTACCTTAAGCCAAAAAGAATATTTTCGAGTTTCTAGTTTGGAAACTACAAAGGAAATGTGGGAGGCATTGGAGATTGCCCACGAGGGAACAACTGGTGTGAAATAAAGCAGAATCAATACTCTCACCATAGAATTTGAATTGTTCAGAATGAAAGATGGAGAGAGTATACGAGACATAAAAGTTAGATTTTCACATCTCATCAATCATCTTACTGCACTCGGCAAGAAGTACAGTCAAGAAGATAAAGTGAGGAAAATTCTAAGTGGTCTCATGAAAGAATGGGAGCAAAAAGTAACAGCCGTTGAGGAAATGAAGGGAGAATCAATGGGCTCTATTGCAGCACTATTCGGAAGTCTAGCAGAGTATGAGAGCAAATAGAAATACAAGAAGGAGATAAACGAGAAGAGTCGTAAAGGCATCGCTTTCAAAACTTAAGAAAGTGAAGATGAGGACAAAGAGGACCTGGAGGACGATGAAATGGGTCTTATAATCAGAAGATTCAAAAAGTTCTATATAAATAAAGCCAGAAGGAGGTTTTAATCAAGATGTAAAGCCTCCACGTCCCAAAATGAGCCCAATGATCCAATCATCTGCTTTGAATGCAAAAAGTTAGGACACATCAAAGCAGAGTGTCCTCAACTGTCCAAGATGAACGATAAAGAGAAGAAGAAGAGAAGTTCAGAAAGAAGGCCTTTGTGATGTCAATTTGGGAAAACAGTTCCTTAGAGGAAGAAGAGAGCGATGATGAAGAAACAGCTAACATTTGTCTTGTGGCTTAAGAAGATAAAGATTCAGAGACAGATGAGGTAATCACTTCTGAACCCTCTTATGATGAATTACAATCTGAATACAATGCATTGCATTTAGAATTAGTAAGAATTGCAAAGGAGTAAGTAAGCTCCAAGAAAAAGATAAAACTTCTAGATGAACAGTAGGTGAAGCAAACAGATACTTCACCTCCAGTATGCATGAAATGTAAGCGAAACAAAAAGAAAGCTGAGGAGCTCACAAAAGCCTTAGAGAAATTCGCTATAGGCAGTAAAATGCTCAAAGTAATTCTGGGAGCCCAACAGTGCTTGATGGATAAAACAATAATATGATATACCTACTCAAGACAAAAGGAAAGGAAAGAAGAAAAGTGGTGATCGGTCCTATCTTCGGAAGAAATCAATCTGGAAGAATTGCTAGAATCGGAGAAATAGGAAGTGACAAAGCAATGAAGGTTGAAGATGTCTACTACGTAGAAGGTCTATGTCACAACCTGCTCAGTGTCAGTCAGAGTACTGATAAAAATAATTGCGTAATCTTCAATTTAGAGGAATGCCTAGTCATAAGCAAAGATGACTTGCCACTAAAGAAAGAAGAATTGAACATAAGACTGAGAGCACCAAAGGACGGTAACTGCTATATTATTCAAATTGATTCAAAACTTTCTGTAAATTGTCTTGTTAGCAAAAATGAGGAAAGTTGGCTTTAGCATAAACGTCTTGCTCATGTTAACATGAATCAACTTTCAAAATTAACAAAAAGGGACTTAGCAATTGGTTTGCCTAAAATTCAATTTGAACATGATATTATTTACGATGCTTGTTAGAAGGGTAAACAAACAAAGTCCTTGTTTAAATTAAAGAAGCCAGTCTCAACTGAAAGACCACTCCAAATGCTTCACATGGGTTTGGTTGGTCCGTCTAGAGTCAAAAGTTTTGGTGGAAACTTGTATACTCTTATGATAGTTGACGACTATTCGAGATTCACCTGAACTCTGTTTCTTTCCTCTAAAGATGAGACATTTAGTGCATTTATCATTTTTGCCAAAAAGGTCCAAAATGAGAAAGGTATCTCTATTGTGTCAATCAGGACTGACATCATGGAGGAGAATTCGAGGACAACGAATTCACAGACTACTGTGACGAGCATGGAATTGACCACAATTTCTCAGTACTAAGAACTCCTCAACAGAATGGAGTTGTGGAAAGAAAGAATAGAGTGCTAACAGAAATGGCAAGAGCAATGTTGAATGAAAAAGGGATTTCTTAAGTGTTCTGGGCTGAAGCAATGAGCACGGCTTACTATATTTCCAACAGAGCTTACATCAGAACATTGCTCAAGAAAACTCCGTATGAGCTGTACAAAGGAAGGAAGCCTAACCTGGCTCACCTAAAGATCTTCAGAAGCAAGTGCTACATTTAAAAAATACCTCTCCTATGCCAGATGGAATTCATGCTTTTTTCTATCCAAAAGAATTGGTCTTTGATTGAAGATGATGTCATTGCTTCAATTAACTATTTTTGGTAGTCTAGCTTTTTTATTGAAAGAATTGAACAAAACCCTCATCACCTAAATCCCAAAAGGGGAATAACCCTCAATCTCTTTGAGATCTTAGACCTATTAGCCTTTGCAATGTTTCCTATTAAATCTACTCCAAAGTCTTATATAATAGGTCGAAGGCTGTGCTTCCTAAGCTTATTTCTTCCTTCCAAAGTGCTTTTCTTGAGTGCATATTAATTTCTGGCAACATCCTACTAGTTATAGATCTTGTTCATTAGATTCACAATTCTAGAAAAGGAAGGAAGAAACTTGTTGCCTTGAAACTAGATTTTCCAAAGGCTTTTGACATACTTTCTTCGACTTTGTATTGAAGCGATCTTAATTAGAATGTGCTTCCCCCAAAAATGGATCCAACTTCTCATACAGTGTGTCACTACTGTTCAATATAACATCTTGTTTAATAATATGCTTACTCAACCAATTTTTCCATCTAATGGTATTAGAAAAAGGGATCTGCTCTCATCTCACCTTTTCATTTTGGCAGCCAATATCCTCTCTTGTTGACTCCTCCACCAAGAGATAAATGGTTCACTTTGTGGAATCAAAGCCTGTAATGATGCCTTTCCAATTACCCACTTACTTTATGCTAATGACTCTACCATCTTCTTTGAATGTAGTAAATCCAACATTAGTGAGGTGGCTAAAATCCTTAAAACTTCTTGGCTTTGGTTTGGACAAGAAATCAACAGGAGCAAATCTTTTATCCTTATCTCTCTTAATGTTTCAAATGACCTTCAGGATGAATTATAAAATATATTTAATTTTGGTTTATCAGACAACTTTAGGAAATATCTTGGTACTTCGATTGATTCGGGAAGGGTCAAATCTCTAAACTATAGGCAAGTTATAGATGCTATAGATCGGAGAATTGCTTCTTGGATATTTGGCTACTCTCTCAAACCTCAACATTAACTCTTATTAAATCTGTACTTTTTGCCTCTAACATTCATTTACTCCTATGCATAAAACTTCTCAAAAAAGTGTGCAATACAATTGATGCTAAGCTTGTTAACTTTTTCTGGGGGATATGATGATAAAAAACATAGACTATACTTGTTAAGAAAGATTAGCTCTTCACTTCTCCAAATAATAGTGGCTTAGGTATCAGATCTACATATCACTTGAATCTAGCTTTGTTGGCTAAACAAGTTTGGAGGGTTATTTTGGTAGAATCTCACTCTCTTCTTCTTAATACTCTGAAGAATAAAATATTTGGATACCTCTTCATGCTAGAAGCTAAAAAAACCTTATAATACTTTTTGGTTTTGAAAAGATATCTTGGATTCTTCAAATCTCATTTTCTAACACCTTTGATGGCAAGTTGGCTCTAGGAATTCCTATTGATCACAGTCTCTAGTGGCCTATGGCTTATCCTTCAATGGTTGCAAATCTTAGGATCCAGAAACTCTCTGACCTTTTTACTCATGATCCTAATTACTAACTATCACATTCTTAGAATGTGCCACTAGTTAAATCTATTTACTCTCCAAGAGTGGCTCATAACATTTTGAAGACTCCTATCTTTGTAATAGTAAGGATGAACTTTGTTGGGAGGGTGATCCCTAGCAAATATAGTGTTAAGCAGGAATATGCTCTATCTTCTCAAAATGCTATCACTAGAAGAGTTGCTCCATTGAAGTTGTGGGAGTTCCTACGGAAAATTCATATACCCCATATACAACTCCTTTTCATTTGGAGACTAATCCATTCTGCTGTACTTGTTGGAGAGGTTTTGAGGAAAAATCATTTAGACATTCAGATTAACTCTGTTTTTGGTTGTTAAGTTGCTAAAATGGTAGAGATCTCTTCTATTCTTGTCCATATGTATAAGCTATCTGGTTTGGTACTTTATCTTTGTGCTATTGACATTTTTGCTGGAGATTTCCTTTTATGGCTTTTGGGATATTGTTTCAGCTTTGTGTCGAGGGTAACATGATTATGCTAAAAGGAGTTATTGTGTTACTACATCTTATTTGGACTAGGAGAAATATGGCACTTCACAGAGGTCTCATTAGCAAACTGAAACAAGTCATTCAAGATTTTTGAGGTCATGAAAATTTGCAATTGGCAAAGTATTTATTGTACTTCAAACACTTCAAATCTAGATCCTACTTCTGCTTTGCCTAATTGTGATATTTGCAACATTGTTAACACTACTCAGAATTGGACTATCTATATGAGAAAGGTTAAATCTCGAAGGTATACCTCTTGTGTTGCTACAATTTTCCTTGGTCATGATGACACTCAAACCTTGAAGTTGATGAAATTTTTGTCTTCTAATCCCCGTCTCTCCTACATCTCTTGTCTGAGATTGTTGTTGCATTGGATTACTTAAGCAGCTCTAACATTTTGGCAATCCATGAATCACATCAATATTGTCATACAAGAAGAGAATTGCAGAAGAATTTGGTCAATGGTCTTCTTGGTGATTTGATTCACTAGCATCCCAGCAAAAGATGTTAAGACATTGCTTCAATCTTTTTATAGTTACTTTTTTGCAAAACCGATATTTATTAACCCCTTATCCCCTGAACTTGGTAATATTGATCTTAATTGTGTAATTTTCTTCGTTTTATAAATTGATCTTTTTACCAAAACAAGAGATTTAAGTTTTTTTTTTATGATTTCGATAAAATACATTGAAAATGACTTATAAATAAGACTATAGGAGTATATATTATTATGTTAAGACAAAACTGACATTAAATTGCTTCTATCTCAAGTAATCACATTTGTTATTTTCCTATTGTTAATTGTTAATAAAATATGATTTGTACTTATAAATTCACTTATATTTTTTTTATATAACTTTTATAATGTAAATTAGGATTTATAGCTTTTATATACATTTATTTGTTTGTCAGTGTTAGTTATTATAATACGCGTGTACGCTTATAAAATATTGATACTTATTATTTTTTATTACTACCTTTTAGTTGACTAATTTGAGTAGATTAAAAAAATTAGTTATTTGTAATAAATATGTATTGTTTTAGTCTTGTTAATCATGTGTATTAGCTAGAACTACCATTTGATAAAACATTTAACATGTGCAACTATTATAAGGATTACTTTAGAAAAATAGATAAATATAAAGGACAAAGTGAATTGGGATATTATATCTAGAAACAAATTAAATGTCAAACTACTCTTATATTAAAAACCGTAAATAATATTCATTATTGAAATATGTATGTGTATTTGTAAATTCATTTTATAAATTTCACTTACAAGCAGCTTCCATAAGTTTTGTCAATTATACATGTGTTTCCGTATTTAATTTCTTTAATTTCTTTAACTTATATCCTAGTTTAAATGCATTTACCACCCTCCCCCGTTCTTTTCTCTCTGTTTTTTAAATACATTTTTTCTATTTCATTAGTCTTTCTTCCTCCTAACCTAAAGCTTGCATCGGCGCTCAAGACTTCACCCTAGCGTCGCGGCCTCCTTGCTCTGTCTCTCTCGGACGGAAATCTGAACCTCACCGTTGCCCCGCAAGCGAAAATCGGAAGCTCGCCGTTGCTTGCTCATCCTAGCTCGCTATCGTCGTTGCTCGAAGAGTTGAGGCCTCGCGTTTGCCGTTGCTATCGTGCTCGGAAATCTGAAGCCTCAACCTCGCCGACGCCTTAACCTTGCTCGGAGACTCACTCCCTCGCTCACCCGTAGGCTTAGGTAACTCACTCCCTCGCTTGCCGTAAATGTATTTTTAGTTTTATTTTTTAGATTTTTGGTTTTGGATTTGTATAGATTTAGCTCTTTTATCTTAATCTGCGATTGGTAGTTGCCTATGCTTTCACCTGGGGACTGATTTTCGGGGACGAATTATTGTAATATCCGAAGTAGTTTCAACGAATAAATGATTTAGTGGCTTTCCTTCTGTTTCTTGTCTCTGTTATGGACTCATGGTTCGACTGCTTCGTGTCTGTTCTCCGTCTCATGCTCCTTTGGACCTCATCTTTCTAAATTCGTGTCATGTGATTATCTTACAATACAATGAACTGTGCATAAGGCCAATGAAGATGGGTTTTGTAAAAGATCCAGTACGTGCAAAATCCCTAATTCCTATTTGATTTTTGACTTTCCCTGCTTAAGTGCAATCTTCGCCTTTTACTGCCTCTCGACTTCTCACTTTGCCTTCTGAGCCCGTCTGACACTGGTATCTGTTCTTCTCTTTAAGTCTGGTGACGCGCTGGATTGCAATCTGATGTCTAGTCTCCTCATTCTGGTTTGCTGTTTCGATGCTAATCTTCTCTCTTTGCCAATCGCTTCCTCATGCTCGGAGACTCACTCCCTCGCTCACCCGTAGGCTTAGGTAACTCACTCCCTCGCTTGCCGTAAATGTATTTTTAGTTTTATTTTTAGATTTTTGGTTTTGGATTTGTATAGATTTAGCTCTTTTATCTTAATCTGCGATTGGTAGTTGCCTATGCTTTCACCTGGGGACTGATTTTCGGGGACGAATTATTGTAATATCCGAAGTAGTTTCAACGAATAAATGATTTAGTGGCTTTCCTTCTGTTTCTTGTCTCTGTTATGGACTCATGGTTCGACTGCTTCGTGTCTGTTCTCCGTCTCATGCTCCTTTGGACCTCATCTTTCTAAATTGTGTCATGTGATTATCTTACAATACAATGAACTGTGCATAAGGCCAATGAAGATGGGTTTTGTAAAAGATCCAGTGCGTGCAAAATCCCTAATTCCTATTTGATTTTTGACTTTCCCTGCTTAAGTGCAATCTTCGCCTTTTACTGCCTCTCGACTTCTCACTTTGCCTTCTGAGCCCGTCTGACACTGGTATCTGTTCTTCTCTTTAAGTCTGGTGACGCGCTGGATTGCAATCTGATGTCTAGTCTCCTCATTCTGGTTTGCTGTTTCGATGCTAATCTTCTCTCTTTGCCAATCGCTTCCTCACCAGCTGCTACAAAATTCTGGTATGCGACATCAAATTTTGATTTCCAACATCTGCTGATTTGAAAAACGGGTGTTACTTTTTACGGGGAAGACGTTGTTAATGGTCCCTGTGGCAGCTGAATGATTATAAATGGTAGAGACCCCCCATAATCAGCATTGGGATGTACCATGACTTCCTTAGAAATTCCTTTAGCAAAACAAAGTCCCTCTTGTAGTGTCATCTTTAAGTAATGCATCATTCTGTGGACTGCATTCATGTGCTCTTCTAGTAATTGATGTGCAAATCGACTTACTACAAGAACAGCATAGCTTATGTCTGGTTGTGTCTGGGAGATTGAGGAGCTTTCTAGCCAACCTTTTGTACCTTTCAGTATCAGTTGGAGCTATTTCCTTCTTAGGTGTTGGTTTTGGTTTTCCCTAAGTCTTCAGTTTTTATTTTCCCTCTTCATTTCTGGAGTTAACTCTTCCTTTTCTTTATCCTCTAGTTTGAATTGGGTTTGAAAATCTAGAGCCTTGGAGGGTAATTTATTGATAAAATGAGCCGCTGTAAGTGTAGCTTCCCCAAATAACATTGTGGAAACATTATGAGTCAACACTATAGCTCACGCTGCTTCTAAGATAGGATCATAGGTTGGAGCTCATGTATTTCCTCCCGTTATCACTTCTAATATCTTTAATGGAAGTGTTAAACTAGTTTTGGATCATAGTGTGAAAGTTCATGAAATTTTGGATTACATTAGATTCATCTTTAATGAGAAATGCTTAGGCTAATGACCATCAATAATTGTTGCAAACCATTTTGCATTGTATAAAGATAGAACGTGTGTGGCCCCCCAAGCCTTTGAAATATCGCTATGCGTAGGATATAATGGTTGAGAGGGTTGATGGAGGTGTGCTTTGTAGGCATTTTTGTTATCTTCTGAAATTTGACAAACATCACAAGCAACGCAAGAGATACTATTATCCATAGCATTAGAAATTAATTTGTACATATATTTGAAGTTAAGGTGGCCTAACCTATAATGCCACAACAACACATCTTTATTGGCAAACTGGATATATGTTTTCTTTGCAATAAAGCTGGATATACGTGGCTGTACACTTCCATATGGTTGTACCTCCACACAATAAAGCCCCCCTTGCAACTCAATAGTGCCAATCATCTTCCCTGACTCCTAGTCTTATAGCAAACATTGAGTAGCAAAAAAATCAGCTGACCATGCTGATACAAGGTTGATTTGCTAACAGACAAGTGGCCAGAGTTTATATCAGCGGCATATGGAACATTTCAAGTGTTGAAACACCATATAGACATGCTTCACCAATTCCATATCCAGCTTTATATTTTGAATAAGATTCACATGATCCATCGTATGATCAGTGGCCCATGAATCAATAGTCCACATTCTCCCATGGTGAATAGTATTTTTGGAGCTAGGATTACATTACCTGTGTATGCAATATCACCAGAGGCTACCAGTTGGTCTTTATTGTCATGCTTGTAAAGTAATGTTTTTGAGAAACTCAATCACCTCCTTGCTGAGTTTATCATTAAATTCTGGTTTGCAATCTGCAGTTGTTGCAAGTGCCTTTGTGTTGTGCTTGCCTCTCACTTTATGATTGAGTGGCTTTCCATGGAGCTACCGGCAAACATCTTTTGCATGGACTGGCTTATGACAATGATCACACCATTTGCCATTTCTTTTCCCTCTACTGCCATCTCTTTGGAATCCTTCGGAGAGCATAGCTCCAGATTCAGCTTCAGTAGAATGTGGCTGTTTGATTGAGGTCAGTTTCTTTTGACTTTCCTCTTGCTTGACAATGAAGAAAACTATTATACTAAGAAGCTTGTCTTCGCTCAAATCTCATCAAAAGTTGGATTTAGGCCAAGTGGGATCTTTAAGTTATTTCCTCCTCTTTATTTTTGGCATAGATTTGTGGTTAGTGGTACACAACCATTCATGAGTGCCATATAGATCTAGCTGCTGCCATAGAATGACAAGGTTATTGCAATGTAACGTTCAAATTAACTTCTCAGGTTATGTAAGCTTGCTTCAATTTCCAAAATCCCTGATTGGTTTGAGAGATGCAAATATGTCTTTTGCAGCCTCCCATGCCTCTTGTGCTGACTGGAACTGAGAAATTGGCGCTGATTTCAATGGTCACTGAATTCACCATCTATGACTGAATAATCAATCAAATCTTCAGCTTCCCATTGAGCATAATTCACATGAGTAGGAGAGGGTTTGTTTACTGTTCCTGTCAGATACCCAAATTTCCCTTTGCTTGTGACATAGATACACACTCCAACAGCCCATTGAAGGTAGTTATGGCCATTTGAATGATGAATTGTAATGGCAGAAGTATTGGTATTGCGTGGTGCTTGGTGACTTGTGACTGGGATCACTGGCAGTGATGATGTATTTAATGTTGAAGAGTTAAAACCACCCTAGCTATTAACTTTCAGCCCTAAGCCGAACTGGATCACTGCTCCCATGCCATGTTGGATCATATGCCAAAAATTCTGGTTTATTCACGTATGCATTTGTACACTTTATAGGAGTACAGCTCTAGTTTTACAGTTAATACTAGGATCTGGCCTAATTTCTGCAAAATCAAATCTCGTATCCTAAATGCAGAATCAATCAGAATTGGATCTCCTATATTGAACGCAAGATTAGCTGTCGGACTTAGGAAGATTACAGTTTAAAACCCCGAAACTGAACATAAGAGAGCCCAAAGAGTTGGGTCCAAAGAGGGCCTTCATCAGTGTCAACAGTTTGATCTCATTGAATTTGACATGGGAAGTCCTCCTATCCTCAGGCAGTAAACCCTGCAATTGGAAGATATTTTATGGAAAGAGATTCTTTTATAGATAGATTTACACCGCTGGGGGGGATTAGGGGTGAGAGAGACCAGTGGCTACACGCTACTGTAGAACTAATTTGTCCATGATCCCATGACAAATATATGGTAATCTAAATCAAACATATAACTTGGTGCCAAATTTTTACGTTTTCAGTGAATAGTCTTTACTGGGTTGGCTCGGACCCATACTATTCTGCTCTGCCTACTATATCAGGGTAGCCAAGGTTGGGCAAGCTGAGAAATGCAGCCTAGTGCATATCTACGGGAGGGCACTAGGTCAGGAAAATACCTTGCATGCTGCAATCCATGCACCCTTTTCCTGCAGCTGTGTGTCCAAGTTATTTTCGTTGAATTATTAATATTGGCTTTCCTTTTTTTCTTTTTTCCTGGGTCAGATTAATAGTAGCTTTCTTATTGTAAATATTTTGTCAAGAATATCCTGATGGATATCTGGTTGTATGGGAATTTTTGTATGGTAGAATGAAAGATGCTGAGTCATGTTGGGTTGACTATTAGGTTTGTGCATTATTGCTAAATTACTTCTGTGGTGTTAAATGATTCACGTTGAATCTTTGTAAGTGGATTCTGTGCAAATAAGATCTTGGTTAAGGTTCTTCACTAATCTTGGAAGGATTAAGATGGGGAGTAAGCTGGATTCCTGCCTAATGTTTCTTATTGTTGAATAGAGGTTTTCTCCCCTTCTCTGGATTATGGTTTTGGAGATATTGACGCATTGTCGCTTTGCATGTCAAATTTGCTTAGGATTTTGGTTTTTATCATACTGGAGGCATTGCAAAAGCGTTTGTATTGTTGGTTTTATTTGTCATTTGGATAATCTACAGTATGAAGCCTGAAAGGATTATGTTACCGAATTCTTGTTTTATTTAGTGTTTGTTTGTGATCATCATTTGTTCATGCACTGGCCATCGTGGATGTCGTTGTGTTGTGATGTTTCTTTTTAGATGTATAATTGTTCATGTTGATTTCTGGATACCCGACCTATTTTGTGCGCTGACCCATTCTATTGTTCTATACAAAGGTATGTCAATGTATTCTATTACTTGGCACATTGGCATGGTACCTATAAATACACCTCTTTCTTATGGTTTTGCTCCACTGGATGTGCAGGTCTTCCATATCTGGGCGTGCTTTGGGCATGTCATGGGCATTTTCTTTTAAAGATAGAAGAGGAGTGTCTGTTCATTTAGTTTCTGTTCACAATCTAATTTCTAAACATATGTTTTTGAGATGGGTTCTCGAGAAAGGCCATTTTTTGATCTCAATGAACCACCTGTAGTGGATGATGATGATAAGGATGACCCCTTTTGTTTTCAGCCTCAAAGGACACTTCCATCTATAAATCCTCATGCTCCTGACTTGAATGTGGCTTCAGCAGGAATCCAAGGGATAGTAAATAATCAGGCCTTTTCACACGCATCTTCTATCTCTGGATTTCAGCCTTTTGTTCGGTCGAAAACTACCTATGTTGCTGAGAAAGATACTGAACTGATGAGAGCAGGAGATCAGAAAACAAATGATTGCTCATCATCTAAGGATAGTAAAGATGTGGATGAGAGAGGTATGAAGCCAAGAGTACATAGTTCAGCTAATTCTCAAATAGTGGAGAGAGAAGAAGGGGAATGGTCTGATGCTGAGGGATCTGGTGATTTTAATGGCTGTAATAATTTGCCCCAACAAAGCAAAATTTCAGAAGAGCAAGCAGTATCTGGAATGGCAGAGGGATGTGTTACAGTAGCAGCAGACGATAATTCTAACAATATTAAATTCTCTGATAGTGCACCTGTTGAAAAGAGTAGTCGTGCTTCTGTTGATGTCGAATCAGGTCCTTGTGAACAAAAAATTAACGGTATCAATTCTGAATGCAGTGTAAAAGGTGAGTCTTCTACAAATGCATCTGATGAACTTAGTACAGTTCCCAAACAAAAAGAAGTGAAAGGTATTGAAGCAATCCATGCTCTTAGATGTGCAAACAACCCCGGCAAGAGGAAAATGGACCAACGCAAAGAGGAAATGTTGGGAAAGAAGCGTAATAGGCAAATTGTGGTTCTTAATTTGGAAGATGCGATGCAAGCAGGTTCTATTAAAACCTCAACACCTAGAAGGCAGAGTTCCTCATCATCTGCTATAATTCGTGGTGCAAAGGAAGTCCGCAATATTCCTGCACAAGTTGATCGTGTTGGAATAGTCAAGGATCAGAAGCATGTTGACACATCTTCTAATGAAGGTGGCACCTATGCTGATGCTTATGAGCCTAAATCTGACTGTAATGGTGATAACTCTGAACTACTCAGCCAGCCTAAGAGGCAAAATAATGAACATGTACATTCCACGGAGGTCAATTTGAATCCTGTTTCAAGGCAGAGTTCATGGAAACAGTCAACTGATTTGAGGCTGCAGAAAAGTGTATCAGTTTCTAATAAAAAGTTGGCATTGACCGGTCAAAGCTCTGGTGATATGAAGCCTGTAAATAAAAAGCATTTTTCTATCAAGAAGCAAACTGCTGTGACCACCCTGTCTCAGGACACGTCAGTAGAGCGCCTTATACGTGAGGTGACCAGTGAAAAGTTTTGGCATCACCCAGGTATAAAGTAATTGAATAGTTTATTAGTGCAAGTGTATGTTGTGTTAATATTGATGTTCTTTTCATGATCTTGTTGGATTTGGAATTTTAGTTCCTCTGCACTCAAGTTGTTTCTGATTTATCGTATTGGTGCTCCCTTCCTCCAGTTATCACACTGTGAGTGTCATAACACTTGAGAGACTTCCAAAGGTGATGACAGTTGTATTTTAGAATGAAGTTTTGATTTGAAATATATAGCTACGGTTGGTTTACATGAATTTTTTATGTAACCCAGTCACCATCACATGCCTCTTCGGTGTTATGTTTCTCAAGGTGGATTGTTTCTTCATAAAGAAGAAAAGATAACGGATGGAGGGGTAATCTAGAGCTTTACTTCAATCTGTGTTAATTATCACAATGGCCTTTTTACATGTTCAGTATGTTAACTGCATATTTTAATCCATGCATGGAATGATGGAAACCGATTTTATTTGCTCACTTTGGATGTTTGAGGCTAGTATCTGAAAATTATGTATCGACTTAACACGCCGTGCAGTCAAGCCATTGATTTAGATTGTCTAACTACCTTCAGTGGCTTGTTGACCTGAATTTTTAACAGCAAGTGCAGTTACAATACAACATGTGCAGTTTAAATTTCCTTAGACGTCTTAAACATGCATGATATTCATATGAAAACTGCTGGTTCCAGAGCTTAAAGGACATTTAAACTGTGGAATCTGTTAAAATTAGATGGATACCACGTTCTGTGTGAGTTAAAATGATGAATTCAAGATTATATTGATAGGGTTGATGACAAAATATACAAGGGAGAATTATCAAAAGGTTCCGAGAGAGAAATTTAATTACCAAAAAGTCCCAATGACAAGTGACCAGCCTGAACTACTTCTTATTATTTTTTCTTTTTAGAAATTGTTTACTCCTCACTTGTCAATGGACTTTAAGGTAATTAAATCTCTTCTTGCGGACCTGATTGTAATTCTCCCAATTTAGTAGAACCATTGTGGAGGATTTTCAAAGTGTTTATTATGGTTTCATATAGCTCACTTCTGATGCTGCTTGGTCAAGGCTTTCTCATGTTGTAAATATTATGGGATGTTAGGTAACATGCAAATGCTGCTCTAGTAAAATGATCAGGCTTCAACTTTTTTATCTCTCTAGCTACACATTCAGTATTTGTTAGCACATCGTTGGAGTTTATCTTTTTCTATTGGTAGCTGATTGGAATAATTTGAAT
Organism: Neltuma alba; assembly: GCF_004799145.2. Classification (NCBI taxonomy): domain Eukaryota; kingdom Viridiplantae; phylum Streptophyta; class Magnoliopsida; order Fabales; family Fabaceae; genus Neltuma; species Neltuma alba. The sequence goes on along the minus strand of NW_021635324.1, from coordinate 89,148 downwards.
CAGAGGAAACTGAGTTACAATGTGTACCGGGCCAATTTGAATCAGTAGAAGGGTATGTTAGAGTGTTTGAGCCTTTGCTTTTTGAGGAATGCCGTGCTCAGCTATACAGTACTTGGGAAGAATTAATAGAGACGGTATCAAGGGATACTCATATAATGGTGCGTGTGAAGGCCAATGAGCCTAGAGAAAGAGGTACTCTTTAACTTTCCCTTGTTTTACACTAGAATGAGATTTATTTTTTTGGGTGACCAACTTGATTGTTCCATTGTTGGTGACTTCTTGGTACTAAGCCATATTCCATGTCTGTGATGAGGACTTTGTTCTTGTCAAACTTACACATTAATTTTGCTGTGTATTTTTGGCATGTTTGGGTGGAAACCAAACCATAGTTTTAAGAGTGATTTTACGATATGCAAAATAAGTGTGTGAGAGGAGTTTTTGGGTTAAACCAAAAGCCTTAGCCTTGCTCCAACAATTGCTTCTTTTATTTCTCATTTGTATATTTTTGTTTGTGATGGAAATTTCGTTTATTTGACTTGTTTCTGCATTATCTCATAGGTTGGTATGATGTGAAAGTTCTTCCAGTACATGAAACCAAATGGACATTCAAGGAGGGTGATGTTGCAATTCTTTCATTTCCTAGGCCTGGTTCAGGTTTGTTAGATTTCTAGTAGGTTTCTTGTACAGTTTTTTAGTTCAACTAATTTGATAATGGAACTTTGTCAAGCAGTTAGAGCCAAGCGGAGCAGTGCATCTTTACAGGGTGAGAAAGAACCAGATACTGGACGTGTAGTGGGCACAATTAGGCGACACATACCTATAGATACCCGTGATCCTCCTGGTGCAATTCTCCATTACTATGTTGGGGACTCTTATGATCCTAGTAGGTAGGTCTGCCACCATAGATCTCGCCTTGTTTTTAATTTTTTGTCTGTGGTTGGTTCTATTCTTGTATACTTGAATATGGTGGTTGTTCATGGCAGGCTCGACGATGATCATATCATAAGGAAGCTTGAAGGAGGAAGCATATGGTACCTCACTGTGCTTGGTTCTCTCGCTACAACACAGAGGGAGTATGTTGCTTTACATGCATTTCGTCGTTTAAATGTGCAGGTATAAGCTGAAATGTGTCTTGATATCTAGTAGTCATGGTTTAACAATTCTTAATCTTTGTTATTAATGAATTTTGATTTTGCAGATGCAAACTGCAATTCTGCAGCCAAGTCCTGAACATTTCCCAAAGTATGAGCAACAAACACCAGCCATGCCAGATTGCTTCACGCAGGGCTTTGTTGAGTATCTGCACAGAACCTTCAATGAGCCCCAGCTTGCGGCAATCCAATGGGCAGCAACGCACACTGCTGCTGGTACAAGTAATGGGACTACAAAGAGGCAAGATCCTTGGCCCTTTACCCTTGTTCAAGGACCTCCAGGAACAGGAAAGACGCATACAGTCTGGGGAATGCTAAATGTTATCCACCTGGTGCAGTATCAGCATTACTATACATCCTTGCTTAAGAAACTAGCCCCTGAAAGCTACAAGCAAGCTAATGAGAGCAATTCAGAAAATGTGCCCATGGGATCAATTGATGAAGTTCTTCAAAACATGGACCAGAATCTCTTCCGTACTCTACCAAAATTCTGCCCCAAACCAAGGATGTTGGTTTGTGCTCCTTCTAATGCGGCAACTGATGAGCTTCTTGCACGTGTTCTTGATCGCGGATTTATTGATGGAGAAATGAAAGTTTATAGACCTGATGTTGCTCGAGTTGGGGTTGATTCTCAGACACGCGCTGCACAGGCAGTTTCTGTTGAGCGTAGAACTGAACAGCTTTTGATTAAAAGTCGTGAAGAAATTCTAGGGTGGTTGCATCAATTAAAGAATCGTGAGGCACAGTTATCTCAGCAGATAGGTTGTCTTCAAAGAGAACTTAATGTTGCTGCTGCTGCTGTTTTTTCACAGGGCTCTGTAGGTGTTGACCCTGATGTTCTCATGGCCCGAGACCAGAATCGAAATGCATTGCTACAAAACCTTGCAGCTGCTGTTGAAAGTAGGGATAAAGTTTTGGTTGAGATGTCTCGCCTTCTTATTTTAGAAAGTAGGTTCCGACCTGGTAGTAGTTTCAATTTGGAAGAGGCCCGTGCTAATCTGGAGGCTAGTTTTGCCAATGAAGCTGAGATTGTTTTCACAACTGTCTCTAGCAGTGGTCGTAAGTTGTTCTCACGCCTTACCCATGGTTTTGATATGGTAGTTATTGATGAGGCAGCTCAAGCTAGTGAGGTGGCAGTTCTCCCTCCCCTCTCTCTTGGTGCAGCTCGATGTGTTCTTGTTGGAGATCCCCAGCAACTTCCTGCCACAGTTATCAGCAAGGCTGCTGGCACATTGATGTACAGTAGGAGTCTTTTTGAAAGGTTCCAACAGGCAGGGTGCCCAACAATATTGTTGTCCGTGCAATATAGAATGCATCCTCTGATCAGAGAGTTCCCCTCTCGTTACTTTTACCAAGGACGCCTAACTGATAGTGAAAGTGTGGCTAATTTGCCTGATGAGGCATACTACAAGGATCCTTTACTTAGGCCTTATTTATTTTTTGATATTAGTCATGGACGAGAGTCTCACAAGGGTGGATCGGTTTCTTATCAAAACATACATGAAGCACAATTTTGTCTCCGATTGTATGAGCATCTTCAGAAAACACTGAAATCTTTGGGCATAGGAAAAATCACTGTTGGCATAATTACTCCTTACAAGCTGCAGTTGAAATGCCTTCAGCGTGAGTTTGAGGAAGTGTTAAATTCAGAAGAAGGAAAAGATATATATATTAATACTGTAGATGCTTTCCAAGGTCAGGAACGTGATGTCATTATAATGTCTTGTGTGCGGGCATCCAATCATGGGGTTGGCTTTGTTGCTGATATTCGTCGGATGAATGTTGCCCTTACCCGTGCAAGAAGAGCTCTTTGGGTACGGATCTGTTTAGAATTTGTTTTTAATGATAAATTCTTGTTTGCATTGACATTATGAACAAATTTACAGATTTGATGAGTATTAGAGGGTGTTAATTTTTACAGGTCATGGGAAATGCCAATGCACTGGTGCAGTCTGATGACTGGGCTGCATTAATTGCTGATGCAAAATCCCGAAATTGCTTAATGGACATGGATTCTCTTCCCAAGGACTTTGTGGTTCCCAAGGGTCCTGCTTATGCACCATTGCCTGGTAAGGGATCCTCAAATATGAGGAGCTTGAGATCAAGTGGCCCAAGATTTAGATAAGTAGACATGCAAATGGGCCAAGGACAGCATCTGAAGATGAAGAGACGGCAGGCACATAATTAAACTTCAGAAATGGTTCTCACCGCCCCTTAAGATATTCAAAGGAGAACTCTGGATATTTTTAATTGTCCAGTTGATAAATCTAAGGATGCCTGGTGTCTTGGTATCCTGACGAAGCAAATGGCAGCAGGAAGTGCGGGAAAAAGATGTTTATCCAAAGTTTGTTGCAACTGACTTGTACATACTCTTATTGTTTTAACAAATAATGTGTTCTTTCATATTTGAAAAACAGAAGTTAATCGCTACCAAGTGAAAGAAGAAAGGAAATATTGGGTTACCAACCTCTTTAATGGGTGGTTGTGTTGCGGAAAGTTCAAGCTCTCGACAGGTTTAGTATTTTTATCCTTCGATTTTGACATTTATCTAGAAATTATTGTCTGTCAAATGGCATAATACACATTTCAAAGTGAAAAGGAGAAATCATGTATACTCAGCCTTTCAGGAAGTTGAGCTTTGTCTTTCTCTTCCCCTTTTGTGATGTGATATTTGATCTTTTCTGCCTGTGCAGTGCATATCAATTGAGACTTGAACTGGTAAGTTTTCCTCTAATTTTCTTGACAATCTTGAATGTAATGGTATTTAAGTGTGGGCACTGGGCAGCACTTTCTTTACATTATTGGGTTTCGTACTTTAGAACATTTGAGTAATGCATATACGAGTGTTTTACCTGAAAGGGAGCTATTAAAAAATAAGAGCGAATTTGCTTAATGAAATAAATGATATTTGTTTGCTTAATTTGCTCATCCTGGTCTTCGTACAATGGGTGTTTCGATACATTATTACCATTTATATTTTAAGGTGTCTGGTGACGACTAAAGTATTATAGATTGGTTGGGACATTATTGTATGGATCTGTTAATTGATATTAGAGGCCGTAGATGGCAGTTTGAAGAAGAATTATATACGAAGGATTTTAATGAAGAAATAGAATGACGTGTCACAGAGACTTTAATCTTGATGGAAACCGAAGAGTCCTGGTAAAATTACTGTTATGGTAGTAATCTTTGTTATTGTATTAATGACTCGTAAATGATAACTGATTATAAATTTTCTATATTGATATATTATAAGAAAATGCTGTTAGATAAAGTTTCAGTTTTCACAAAACGATATAATACAGAACTAATTTTAAGAAGTTATGGTTCCGGTCTTGTATATAATGAGCAAATAACAAGCATGAAGATAGAAAAATTCGTTGAAGGCATTTACTCTTCACGTCACGGTCTAATATTTTCCCCAAAAACTGTTCATATTAATTTAGAATTTTCACCAAATGTCTAATTTAATAATACTCAAACAACTTTATATTTAATGAATGGCGTGAGGGGGATTTTTTTTAATAAGGTAGACACGGGTAATTAATATTTTATAGGAAAAATTGCAAAAAGAGACTTTGGAAATTGAAAAATTGTATATGAGGATCTGTTTACAAAAATTATTGTTATTTGCTTATGAATTATTATCAAAACCAATGCTAATGTTATAATGGGTTGTACTTTTTTTTTTTTTTTTTGTGATTTTCCTTATCTTATTGTTGGGATAAAAGCACGCTAAACAAATCTTCATATCTAAAATACATGATAATAATAATTAATTAATTATTTTTTAAGGTAGAAAATGTAATGATTGATAGATTATTTTTATTTCATGTTGACCTTTTAATTCAGTTCATTCTTTAGAATTTTTTCCTTAGTTCAAAGAGTTTATTTGATAAGTATCTGAAGTTCTCAAATACAAAATTGAGTTATTTTTGAGCGTATACGCGATACGTTTGAGCTAAGTCCATTTCATTAGAGGAATTAGGTTTACTCTTGCCCAATCGATCGTATTTAGATAGTTCGAAGATAATCATCTTAAAGGAGGACAATTGGACTATAATATTTGACAAAAGAAGACAGTTCGGGAATCTATATTGTCATGATATTACAAGTTATCAAGGATTTCTTTGTAACAGTTGATATGGAGACGATTAATAACTGTCAAATATTTGAGACAATACTTAATGGTTTTAATAAAAAACTGTCAAGTATTATGGGCACATTAGTGGTCTCTGGAAACATTTATTTGACAGCTATTAGTAATAATAACTGTTAAGTATAAGTTGTACATACTTATGGATTTGATCAATAATTATCAAGTTTCCTTTACATATACTCGACGGTTATTAGCCATGAGCAGAAGAAAAGTGTACTGTTGATAATCAATTTCTGCTTCTTTGTTTCTTTGCTGCACTTCTCAAAACCTCCTCTGGACATCGTCATGTGCACTAGAAGAGTTTGTCCAACCTCACATCCACTATTTTGCGCATAGTGACATCTGTAAAGGACAGTGTTTTTGATTTCTTGTATCGCAGTGATAGGGTGATCTCTTTTCCCTTCATGAAGCAAATTATTTCTCTTTCTCTGGATGGTATTAAGTAAGCATACAAGCCCATGAATGAGATAATTTAAACCTTTGTTGTTCAACTCCAAGAGTAAAGAAATGAATCAATTCCTGAATTCCTTAAAAGAAGAAGTGGAAAATTTCATTAAAAAGCATCCAACCTAGATAGCTTTAGAGAAAGGGCCAGAGATGAGCAAATGTTCTAAAGTCTCTTCCTTGTCACATCCAAGCATACAGAGTCCTGAAGTATTGAGGTGGTGCTTTTGGAGAATGTTAGTTGAGGGTAAGGCTTTATGCAGGAGCTTCCAAATGAACAAAAATTATTTATAAGGCAAATTAATTTTTCAAAGAAGTTTTTAGAACTCTGTGGGAGCTCGGGCTATAGTGTTTGAAGAAGCCCATAGGAGCTTGACACAATCTTTGACCATGTAAGACCCAAAGAATTTTCCATTCCAAGAAAGTTTATCAAGAAGATTTAAACAGAGACCAATAATTCAAGAATTTGTTGAGCAATATGTGAGGAAAACATATTTAACCAAAACGGAGTTCCAAGAAATTGGATTCCAAGAAGAAGGAACATGCAATAAGAGATCTGCTACTAGATAGATGTTCATATGATAGTTGAGATCTTGCAGCATGGGCCACCATAAGTGGTGGTTTGTTGGAATAAGCAAGCCGTTATCAATTTTTCATTTTAATCTATTGACAATCAAATCAGTATAGTCTGCAATAGCCTTCCAAATCTAAGAAGAATTATATGAAAGTTTAACAATAGAAGAATGGGCGTCTATATATTTTACCTTGAGAGGAAGCTAATAACGAAGGTTCCTCCGCTGTTATGACTCGCCAAACTTATTTAGCTAGCAATGCCTGATTGACGTTTCTGGTAGGTCTTAAGTCAAGTCCTCCTTTTAAAGTTTATCTCTTGGTCTTATTACTAGAAGATCCCCAAAAGAAGTTATCACAACAAGCATCAATTTTATCACAAATGTACGAAGGAAGCTTGACGCAAGAGAGAATGTGAATATTAACCATTGATAGATAGGGGATTTGTTTCTGCTAGGATCAATCCAGGTGTCCAAGTATTTGTCCAAACGAGAGGAAAAATGAAAGCCCGAAAGTTTTGAAAGCTTGAGCTTATCAGAGTGAGAAACATTAACACAATGAAAGATTTGGAATTACTGCATTCTTTCCCTGACCATAACCCATACATATTAAGAGCCAATTTAACCAAGCATAAATCCATTTGGCAATATTCAAGAAAAAGCAAGAGTCATCAGCATAAAGCAAATGTGAGATTTCTTGTGCCCTCTGAAAAACCTTGATACTTTTCCATAGCTTTGAACGTTGAAGCTTGTTTATCATGCAAGACAACACATTGGTAGAGAGGATATAATACTAAAACTTTGTAGTACCAATGTGTACCAATTTCCTTAATCTTTCAAAATTAGCTAATGAGACTTATATTAAGGATTGAAGGTCATATATTATCTTTGTCTTTTTCCAAAAAACAAAACAAAACTGTTTTAGTAGTCTTCTTATAAGAGAGAGAATTTATCCAATCGCTCAAACAATAGTTATGAAAGAAAAAGAACAAATCAATTATTGAGCAAAACATGGGATCCTAATAAGAACAATATATTTTCAAGTGGGCCAACGCATTTGAAGATCCCAACATAACAATTTCTAACTAATAGCGTGCCATCACGAGCTGTAGCACCATTTAATTATCCGCATCACATAATCATATTCCCAAAACAAAAAAGTGATATTTGGCCATAGCAAAAAATAAAGAATTCTCACAATATACCCAAGAACAAAAATTAGGCTCAGATAACAAAAAAATAGGTAAATTAGAGTTTAGGGTCATGCCCACAACAAATCTTAGCATGCAATAGAAATGCTATTGCAATTTGTTGGTCAAAATGGCTCTAAAGTTTGGCAATATACTTTGGACTAGCACATATAAATAAAATGAGGCATACAAGATTGACTAATCAAGTCAACCCTCAAACATGTTTCCTTCGGCGTCAAAACCTGAAGTCTCCTCTAAAAAGTTATAATTAACCATGGGATGAGTTCTAGGAACCTAGTAACCACTATCTCCAATCTAACAGATAATTCATTACAAGATAGTTGAGCAGGCAAAATATCCATTTACAAAATATAGAGTATAAACAATTTTTCAAAAAGAATAATAGCTCAAGAAATAATTAAGTATGCATACAATTCTCTTAACCATTCTTATAACCTCCTTCTAACTTCTAATAGAACCCTTGGGTTATTAACACATAACATGATCTCTCTTTGACAAGACTATACCAATCTCTCCAATAGTAAGATTAGCTTGATCAAAAACTATGGGACCATGGATTCCCTTTTCTTGGAATATAGAAAGGTATCATATCCTTTAGGCTGACTTTTAACCTAGACAAAGGAAGGGCAATATTGAGGGCTCTAAGAATGTCAAAACTAGCCACTTAGCACCAAGTGGTAGTCATACCATGTGGCATGAAAGAATCAAACCTCCTTTAATCATAACAACACAACTTAAATATAATTCAATATGTAGTTCAACAATTCAACACAATATGCAAATTCAATATTAATAGGCTCTTCCCAAAATCACAACTTGATAAGATGCTTATAATTCAATATGCATTTCGTTTTTGAGAACCTTTTCTTTTTTCCTTACTCTTATTTACACAAGATTTAATAAGGTACCATTTGGTGAGTCTACCTCATTACTTTAACTCTACTTACGATACTTTAATAGATTTTAATATTGTTACACCTTTAGGGGCTAACATTTCAAGACAAGCTAAATTTCAAGCACTAAAACTATAAGTTTGAAGTTTAAGAGACCAAAATTAAAATGGACTGAAATTTTAGGAGCTAAAAATTATACCCTATATATATACACATTCAAATATATGTATATCTATTTCTTTAATCTATATTGATGGTGTCAAATCTATATGGTTTTTATCTTCTTTATTTCATCTTTCAGCTACGGGTATTATTTGTGAAAAAAAAAATTGTCATTTTAATTTCATTTTAGTCCACATAGACTGATTTATATTTTCAACATTTTATTCTCTTGGGACTCAAAATTTATTAACTTCACTTTCTAGGACTTAGATGAGATTTTCCAAAGAAGAAACAAGTTAAACAGGTTTATTATGCAATGGTAATATACCAAGGTTTAAATATTAATTTGTCCCTATAAATAAACATATATATGAAATATAAGATTTGATAATTGCTATCAAAACAAAGGAGGAAGCAAAACTAAAGAATTTTTAAGCAAGTGGAGTTAACTTGGAAGAAGAAAAAAAAAAGTAGTGGAACTTATTGACTCTTATATAGTTTGTGCATGGTTGCTTGCATGTTTATTTGCCATCTATGCCATAATTAGACCTCTGAACATGTAATATCCTTGCTTGTGTTTGTATCGTAGCCATGTGTATTTGCTTGTAAGGTACTGTTCTTACAATGTCTATTTACATGCTTAGCTAATTGTCATTGCACATTATACATTACTATACCAAAGACCTTTTAAGTAGGTTTTAGAGGACTTTTTACCTCCACTTTGGGGGACATAAAAAAACAGACGTAATAGGTACCCACATTCCACTTCTATTTTGAATAGACATGCTGTTCCAAAGACAGGCATGAAAAGTGTTTCTTTTTTTTGCACAAGGGCATCTTTTTTGGATTGAAAGTTATTCCAATCTGAAAAAATGCCCTCTTTTATCATTAGATAAAAAATTATTTTAATAGCAACATATATAATGAAATTAATGACAAATAATTACATCATATTCATAAAAAAATAAAGTATGAATAAATGAAATCATCCAATGCCCATTACAATATGAAAAACAACTAATAAAATAATATGATACTCTTGTTCAATATTAAATAATCCATGGTAACAATAAAACATCAATACTAAAAATGATGCCCATTCTCTTTTGGTCTAAACACAAGTGCAGGAATGACTTCTTGGAGTGCATTCAAAATGTCCTCCATCGTTACCTTCCTCAACTTGATTGGCGAGATCATCTAGACTTGGAGGCACTCCATCTTCCATCACCAAACAGCATAAAAATCGTAGAGGTATTCTAAAATTCTATGGAAAGCTATTTTGATGCTCTTTAAAGGAAAAATATCCAATTGGACTTATCTTTGCCCAATTCGTATAGTTTAATCAATAAATATTACTATTTATTTCATAAAATCTGAAACTTCCAGATTCTGTGGGTCAACTTTGGAAATTCGTATCTCCTTGTATACATATCCAATTGAGGTGATCTACCTCTCATTTTAAAGCATGGGATGTGTACTGAGTCTGCCAAATCTCGTGACTTAACTCGTTCGTTTGATAGGCCAAATTGGAGCTACAAACTCGCTACTTTAGAACTTACGTTTTATCTCTTAACATCTCTTTACTTTAATTCTTTTTATTTCTTTGGCATACATTGTAAAACCCTTTACCCCAAAATTTTATAAACTCGTCATAAAATCACTACTATGGTAGAAAAAGAAAGCTGTTAAAATGAACTACCATAGTAGAAAGAAATTCGCATATTTTTAGAAATTAACTTTCAAACTCGAGTTAAACCCAAACTCCGTTGCATGCAACTAAAAATCATTCATTAACATCTACTGGGCCTCCGAGCCTCCGGCCCGGGTAACAACATGCATCACATCAGCCCATCCAAATGGTTTCTAACACAATAAATCAGAGTTTCATAAGACACTAGAAATGGCCTCTGGCCAACCAAATAAGGAGATATCATTCTCTCCAGTTTACAACAAGGCCGGGTAATCAAAATATTTCAAAAGGGATCCTAAACGTGGCAATATACAACTAGCTATACATATGCAAAGGCTAGAGGCCTAAAGCTAACCTGGCTCAAGCCTCTACGTCTTTTCCTGGTGGCACACGCCCGGAACCTTCACCTGAAAACATTGTAAACCACGGGGTGAGACAACGTCCCAATAACCAATCTTTCCAATTCAAGGTACTACTAAATAGGTGCTCGTGAGATGTCAAGTGGGGCAGTTCACAAGTAATGTTATAAATGATAGCCACAACAAGTAATGCAAGGGCAATGATGCAATCCCATCAACCATATCCCTCACTTTGGGGGATCTTCAAGAGCCGAAGCCGGCCTATCCCTCACTATAGGGGACGTAAGGAGCCATAAAAGGCCTATCCCTCACTCTGGGGGATGTAAAGAGCCAACCATCATGCATTAATGGAGGCCTTACCACGTGGTAGTAACAATCAAAACTCTCAGCAATTCCCAATTCATGCATCATGCTCAAACCATAATCAAAGAGTAAATAATCATTTCACAAATTACTTCTTTTAATGGCCTATCTTTTACAAGTTACAAATTCAATCAATATCAATTTAAACCCCACAAGACGGTTTTCCTTTTCAATATACAACATACACCTTGAACACAGTTGTTATCCGGAGCACAAAACATAAATCCACTCATAATACCACAAAAGCATGTACAAAGGATTGGAAAGTGGTTACCTCTTGCCTGAGCAAGGAATAACAAACCGATAACACGGCCCCGTGCACCAACAAGGCTCACAACCGGTCTACACAAGCAAACAACCAACATGTATTAGCATTCAACTAATAATGTGGTCAAAACAACACTTGGGGACACAAAATTCCTAACTCCAACCAAACTCTACCCAACTCAAAAGGGTATAACCATCAAGGCAACACTCCAAGGTCATAAAAATCCATTAAAACCTTAATTCCTTTCTAAATATCAATTAAAACTCATAACCTCAAGGACCCAATATAGGAATTCAACACCCAAACATCCCATTAGAACAATTGAAGTCCTAACAACATTCTAAACCGATTAAACATCCCATTTAACCCTCCTTAATATAACCCAATTCACAAAACTCAAAATCAACCTCGACATTATCATCCTCAATCACAAACCTCCCATTTCCATAAACCCTAAGTTCAAAAACTCAAAGTTCTTCAAATCCAAAAAAACTACACCGATTAAATACTTAGACTAACCCAAAGCAATCAATTAAACTCAAAAAAATCGGTCAAAAACCTCAATTCCATAACAACCTAGAAAACTCCAGGGTTTCACCATAAATCCTCAGAAATTCCAAGAAAGAAAGTAGATTAGAGGTTAAAATCACTTACTTGAGGTAATGGATCCTTAGAAACACCTTTCCTAAGCCACAATGCCGAAACCCTAGCAGAGCTTCTCTCTCCTCCTTCAGATTTTCTAATTTTTGCAGAACCAGACCCTCCCGCGATTATATAGATTTGGCACCTTTCGCAGCGGAAAACTAATCCTGAGAGGGATTACTCGCCTGGAAACCTGACTTCGCCATGGCGAACTCCAATCTTCGCCGCGGCGAAAGCTTCCCGAGAGGAAACTCTCGCTCGCCCAGAAAACCTTCGCCACGGCATACCCCTACCTTCACCGTGGCGAAACATTCCCGAGAGGGAAACCTCGCTCACTTGAACAACTTCGCCGCGGCGTCCCTCTGATTTCGCCGCGGCCAAACCTTCCCGAAAGACAATCCCCCCTGGAACTGTCGGTTCGCCTATTCCTCCAACATACCTCAATTCTAACCCAAACACCAAGATCAACATTAAATCACTAATCTATCCTCAAAATCAACCAAAAAGAGGCTATTAAAACCCGATAAAACTTAGGATGTTACATACATAACATGGGTTTACTCTTTCCCATTCATGCTCATACACTTTCATTCATGCCATAAATATTAAAATTACTTACATGGCATCATTGGCATCCACAACATAAATTACATAATAGGAGAATTACACATTGAATAATAACATCATTCATTAACATGAACAATTCTCCACTTTTTTCTCCTTGCTTCTCATGCCATTATTGCCCATTGATGGTTGACCTAAATAGTTGGATAGGGAGGGGTGAGATTCGGAGGAATCTTAATAGCAAACAATACCATATTAATCATGCTAGATGGATGCTAATGCACTACACGTAACTTGTTTATTCTCTTGTTAATTAGTGACATATTAGCATGCTCAAAGCTAACTTCTTGATGCATGGCCATGGAGACATAATCTATTCATCGTGAATAGCAATTACAGCATCTAAAACGTGTCACATTAACATTCAAATAACATGTACATAACAACACACAAGCATACAACATCAAGCAATGGTAATAGGTAAGTTCACTACCTTGCACCTCAAGCTTTCCTCTTACTTTTTCTTTGACTCACTTTCCAACCATGTAGGCATTCGGTTAACATCACTAAACATCTTCTTGGATGTTTCAAGGTCCTAAACATAATCATAATGATCAAACAATCTATTAGGACCACTAGATTACATAATATTCAAGACTAGCTTTCTTCAACCTCAACCCTTTCTCTTGGTTTTAGGGTTTTCTTTCTAGCTTTTCTAACATAAATATCATCATTTTCCATCCCTAAGATCCATTTATTGTCAATTAGGACCACTTTCCATGGTTTTAGATTCAAGAAGATCAAATCTGAAAATTTTGCTTCACGGGTACTGTTCACACAGAAATTCTAGAATTTTTGCTCAATTTTGAAAATTCATAATTAATTCTAAAAAAATCAAAACTAAGTAGTTCCAAGTCTCACTGAAATCTCCTTAAGTTCTCTTTAAAAGAAAAATAGTTTCAAGAACCAGTTCTATGCTGAACAGTACCAGAATTGTACGGAATTCGCCACTCTTCCAAAGGTTAAACACTGTTTTCAGATTTCAAACCCTAACTTTGAAAAATCACCATAAATCGTACACATATCCAAATAAGTTTTAGTACCCATGGATTTAAAGCTTACAGAGTGAACTTTAATCATGCCAAATTTCAAAATCAGATACAGAGAGTAACTTATTCGAAATAGGCATCAAGTTAGATGCTACAACCATCACATACCTTGATCTCGAAGCTTGAATCTTGTTCCTTCTTCTTGGCCTTCACCCCTACGTTTTTCTCTCTAAATTTTGGCAGAGTTTTTCCTCTACAAATGGATGCCAAAATTCTCTTCCATGGTGGGGTATTTATAGCCAAAACTTTGGCTTGAATAGACCAAAATGCCCTTGGTAGCTAACAGAAAGGGTAAGGGCAATTTTGAAACTTTAAGTTGACTTTTACATCATCATTGCATCATCTTCTTGCATCATCCTCACCTCATTCTTCTAGAAGGTGCTAGGTGTCACAAAAGTGGTGGAGGAGAAGGAAGATTAGATCCTAGCCATTGGATCAAACTTGTTCCTAAAGTTTCCTCTTACTCTACTTGGCCCATGTTTCTATGACATTCTTTATGGCCTTACAGACCTCAGAAAATTCTTCTATCTACTCCATAAATTTCCTTTAATTCTATAGAGTATTTATAAATTTTTTCAGGCCATAACACTTCCTTTAAGCCTTGTGTGGAATTCATTTACTAAAATACCCATTTTATCGGCATAATCGGCTTTTTAATTTATTAAAACCATTCCACTGGCCTTTTGGTGGCAGGACTAATTTTATAAATTAGTATGACCTTGCAAACATTTAATCTCATTTTTGTATACATTTTTGAGATCTCTTGCTATTTTAAATAATTACCTCAAACGGTATACTTTTTACTGGTTATAACTTCATAAATTCCATTTAAGCTGCCTCAGGGGTATTTTCGTCTTTTCTCTTCACAGAAGAGCCTTAGAATATTATTTTCCATTTTTTAGGATTTTTTTTGGAACTCTCTGTATACTCTTTCATTTTTACATCTGTTGGTCATAACTTTCTGAATTTACGGTTTAGTCCCTGCTTGGACTTAACTTCATACAACCATCTCTTTGAGGTTTCTAACTTAACCCTTGGCTTGTATCTAGCCTCTTTTCTCTTTTTGGGCCTTCGAGACTTTACTGGAGCCTCTAGCCTTGATTATACTTGAGCCCCTAAAAACTTTTACTTTGCAGTTGAGTCCCTAAAACTGCTTTGACTTCCTTTCTCATCTTTGGGACTTCTGCTCAAAAGGAGTCTAATAGCCTATCCAATTCAGGCTATTTCTAATACTTCTAGGCCTAAAAGTTTGGATTTTACAATTCTCCCCCTCTTAAAAGAGTTTCGTCCTCGAAATTCCGAGCCAACCCTCTATTCTTACTTTTAATGAGAGGTTAACTAAGGAGAATATCCCTACTTATACTTAACTCTGACCTCTTCAACTTTTCATTATACCTCATTTTCAGGTTTTAACCCTGGACTTCACAGTTACATGACTTGTCATTTTATACTTTTTTTTTGTCACTTACATGAGCATGGCCTTTGTTTTTAAGCATTTGTCATCACTGCTCACATTCTTCCTATACTTTAGCCTCATTCTTTCATTATAATGCCACGACAGTATGCTTGTCTTCATGGTATTTTACTATACCATGGCATTTTGGGTTTTCTTAATACGGCCTTTATCTATTCTTTGCTGTATACCCTGCCATTCCTCTTTACTTTAAGGGCATATCTCCTTTCTTTCCTTCATTGACTAGAACAGAATTGAGCTCAGTCTAATCAACAATAGAGGTGTTTGGAACAAGTCAAGGGTACTCTCTCTATATTAGTCCACCGCTAAAGGAGATTTCAGTATCTTAAACTCATCTCTGGTCATCGTCTTTCCAAAGAGGTACTGTACTCTTACCCTTATGGCTCAGTCATTTTCTCTTAGGCTTGGTCTACTATGACCTCGGGAGCTACTGCTCTCTACCATAAGCCTCTTCAGGATCCATCGTGACCCTGGAATACTATCATCAATCTGAGCCATTTGAGGATCTTTAGGAGACTCTAGACCATAGAGTTGAGTAATAAAATAAGTCACCTCTACTCAACTAGTAACTTGACTGATTATTCCCTAAGACTGATCACAGATATCAGTATTGTCTTCTTAGGCCTTACTCAGTCCTTTTTGTCAACTCCTAGAATTCTTAGCCTTTCCATATTTCTTTAGCCCTTAGTTTTAGCTTCCTTAGGCCACTTTTCTTTCTTTGTGCCTTTTGAATCCCTAGGCACTGGCTCATCTCTAGAGCCCATTAATTTGCCATTATATCAATGCCAGCCTGTTTTGTCTTAGGACTCTGTAGTTCTTGCTGTCTCTTAACAATTTGGACAACATTAGGAGAGGACTTATATCATCATATTCTCATTATCCTTCAATATTCCATAGTACCCTATTAAGCTCGAGGAGCGTCTGTTTGCATATCACACTTTTGTTGTCTTAACCAGTTTCACTCTCTCTCTCTGGGGTAAGGTTGTCACATCCAGTACTATAGTAATTAGGAATAAGAAATGTTCCTAAATATTTAAGGGTAAAAAATGACAAGGAGAAATAGAAGAATTTTGGTGGAAAATAATTATTATAGTTTTCCAAGCCAATTATGAAAAGTTTGACTAATTAAGAAGAATTGGTCGAGACTGATTATGGAAAAATATTTCCAAGCCTCAAAAAATTAAGAAAAAATAAGAATGATATCCTTTGAGAATTATATGGGATTTTAAGATTGGTTTTATGACCAAATTGCCCTTTGACAAATTACAAAGGAATTTAAGGGTGATTTAAGCTAGTTTAAGATCTTTTATTTGGAAAATTCCAAATAAATATTTTAAGGAGAATAAAATCCCAAAAAAATTCCTATGATATCCTAAGGAATTATAAGAGATTATGAAAGTAAAACACCCTCAAGTATCCAAGATTTTTCCCAATTTCTTTGAAAAGAGGAAAAATCACTAAAGAGAAGGAAAATAGTTTCCCTTTTTATTTAATTATTGGGAAATTAAATTTAAGACAAATAGGGAAATTTGGGAAGATAAAAATGAGGAGAATAATTTATAGATCTGACAGAAAATAATTACAGAGGCCAGAGTACTATAATTATAGAAAAGAAGTTAAACTCGGAGTAAAAGCGTACAGATAAAGTGTTAACTAGAGTCTTGCAGTTTGCTTGGCCTATAAGTTGCCACTTGTCAAGCTTTCAATGGATGGTAATTAAAGCTTTCCAAGTGTCAAGCTACCAATGGAGAGGATCTTGACTTTGAAATTTAATTACATTATGATTTACGTTAATTAAGAGGGAAAATTCAAGAAGGAGTGGGCACTTGACACTTGACATCTCATTAATGTGGGTAGATGAGATATTTTGGGAGCATTAAGTGAGGTCTTCCTCCCCATTTTCAGATCTATATTTCATCCAAAGAGATATCAAGAGAGAAGGGAGTGAGCTTGAAGTGGAAACAAGAAGAAAGCAACCATCTTGGATCAAGTAAGCTTGGAGTTAAGGTTGGTAGTTGATTCTATGTTGTTCCTTGCTTAATTCTCTTGTGATGGTTGAAAATTCTGGTTCTTTCCCTTTTATTGTGCTGGAGGAAATAAATATAAATAAGGGAGGGAAGTTTTGTTGTTCAAACTTGCTAGAACACCTCAAAGCATGATAGATCCTAGTGGTTCCAAGAGGTTATAGGTTGATTTTGAAGTGTTTTCTTTGTTATAATGCATGAGAACCATTTCAGCCAAAGCAAGATCTAGACCCTAGGATGTTTTTCTTCAAAGTTTTGAGGCTTTCATTATGTTCAAAATAAAAAAATAGTGTAGGGTAAACCTAAAGAACAAGTGTTGGAAGCCATAGAATCAAAGTTGTAATTTTTGGATTTTGAACCCTAATGGTTCGGCCAAGCTGAAACTGAAAGAAGGGATTTTATTTTGTTGAATCCAAGTAGATATTTGGAATCTACATGAAAAACCATGTAGGAAAAGGTCAAGATGGAATTTTTAGGGTTTAAGGAAACAAACTCTAAAATTTAAAGAACAAAGGTGGATGCTTTAAGGGGCAAAGGTTGTCCTTGAGTTATGTTGTGAATTTTTATGTGGAATGGTTGATGATTCTTGCTGCCCTTTTTGTGGATTGCCACGTTAGGGTTTGGCATTTGTGGAAGCAAGAAAGAAGAACAAGAAAATCAAAGAGCATTGGATTAAGGTAGTAAGATTTAATTGACCTTAATATTGAATGTTGCATTGATTGCTTTGCAATTTCATGTGTTATTATGTGGTTGAACTAAATGATGATGATGATGATGATTGTGTAGCTATACTCCTTGCTTTATGTGCCTTGGCTATTGCATGTTAGAGTGCTACATGTATGAGGTAAAGTAGTTCCCTATTAATCGCAAAAGGTTGGAATGCTTGTAATTGATGCATATTAATGTTTTGGTTGATTAATCTTGCTACAGATTACTCTTACTGGAGCATCGTCAACTCAACCCTTACTTTCTGTTTCATTCCTTCAGAGGATAGCTTACTCTTACTAGAGCAGCGTCACTCTAGTCTGAAGAACCACTTCCCAATCTTAGAGAGGTACTTTATGGTCAAGACTTTCCTCATATGCAATCTCTGCCAGGGTACATTCTTCGAATACCATATCCCTATCAAAGGGAGTCTCTCCACTAGATTGCTCAATCTTATAGGCAGTGGCATCTATCTATAGGAATCTCATTCTTTAGATTCCTTAATGGCCTGAGTTACATGGTTGCACGCTCTTCGATACCTTAGGGACATAAAAGAGTAGCAAACAGTACCATATTAATCATGCTAGATGGATGCTAATGCACTACATGTAACTTGTTTATTCTCTTGTTAATTAGTGACATATTAGGATGCTCAAAGCTAACTTCTTGGTACATGGCCATGGAGACATAATCTACTCATCATGAATAGCAATTACAGCCGCTAAAACATGTCACATTAACATTCAAATAACATGTATACAGCAACACACAAGCATAAACATCAAGCAATGACAAGAGGTAAGTTCACTACCTTGCACCTCAAGCTTTCCTCTTACTTTTCCTTTGACTCCCTTGACTTTTCAACCATGTGGGTATTCAGTTAATATCACCAAACCTTCTCTTAGATGCTCCAATGTCCTAAACATAATCATAATGATCACACAATCTATAGGACCACTAGATTACATAATATTCAAGACTAGCTTCCTGGAACCTTAAACCTTTCTCTTGGTTTTAGAGTTTTCTTTCTAGATTTTCTAACATAAATCTCATCATTTCCCATCCTTAAGATCCATTTATTGTCAATTAGGACCACTTTAGATAGTCTTACAATCAAGAAGATCAAATCTAAAAATTTTGCTTCACGGGTACTGTTCACAGAGAAATTCTAGAATTTTTGCTCAATTTTGAAACTTCATAATTAATTCTAGAAAAATGAAAACTAAGTGGTTCTAAGTCTCATTGAAAGATCCTTAAGTTTTCTTTAAAGGAAAAATAGTTTTAGCAACCAATTCTATTCTAAACAGTACCAGAATTGTACAGAATTTGACACTCTTTCAAAGGTTAAATACTGTTTTCAGATTTCAAACCCTAAATTTGAAAAATCACCATAAATCATACACATATCCAAATGAAGTGTTCTACCCATGGATTTAAATCTTACAGAGTGTACTTTAATCATGCCAAATTTCACAATCATATACAAAGAGTAACTTGTTCGAAATACGCATCAAGTCAGATGCTAGAACCATCACATACCTTGATCTCAAAGCTTGAATCTTGTTCCTTCTTCTTGGCCTTCACCCCTTTTCTCTCTAAATTTTGGTAGAGTTTTCCCTCTACAAATGGCTGCCAAAATGCTCTTCCATGGTGGGGTATTTATAGCCAAAACTTTGGCTTGAATGGACCAAATGCCCTTGGTGGCTAATAAAAAGGGTAAGGGTAATTTTGGAACTTTAAGTTGACTTTTACATCATCATTGCATCATCCTTACCTCATTCTTCTAGAGGGTGCTAGTGGTCATAAAAGTGGTGGAGGAGAAGGGAGATTAGATCCTAGCCATTGGATCAAACTTGTTCCCTAAGTTTCCTCTTACTTTACTTGGCCCATGTTTCTCCGACTTTCTTTATGGCCTTCCGGAGCTCAGAAAATTCTTCTATCTACTTCATAAATTCCCTTTAATTCTAGAGAGTATTTATGAATTTTCTCAGGCCATAACACTTCCTTTAAGCCTTGCATAGAATTCATTTACTAAAATACCCTTTTATCGGTATAATTGGCTTTTTAATTTATTAACGCCATTCCACTGGCCTTTTGGTTACGGGACTAATTTTATAAATTAGTAAAATATTTCAACCATTTAATCTCATTTTTGTATACATTTTTGAGGTCTCTTGCTTTTTGAAATAATTACCTCAAACGGTATATTTTTTACTGGCCATAACCTCAGAAATTCTATTTAAGCTACCTCAGGGGTATTTTCATCTTTTCTCTTTATAAAAGAGCCTTAGAATATTATTTCCCATTTTCTGGAATTTTCTTGGAACTCTCTGTATGCTCTTTCATTTTTACCCCTGTTGGTCATAACTTTCTGAATTTACAGTTTAGTCCCTACTTCGACTTAACTCCATACAACCATCTCTTTGAGGCTTCTAACTTAATCTTGGGCCTCTATCTAGTCTCTTTTCTCTCTTTGGGCATTTGAGACTTTACTGGAGCCTCTAGCCTTGATTATACTTGAGCCCTTGAAAACTTTTACTTTGCAGTTTAGTCTCTAAAACTGCTTTGACTTTCTTTCTCATCTTTAGGACTTCTACTCAAAAGGGGTCTAGTAGCCTATCCAATTCAGGCTATTTCTGGTACTTCTAGGCTCCAAAGTTTGGATGTCACAACTGCAAGGATAAAGCCTTGATCCTACCCCAAGAGAAATAAAGATGAATTTGGAAGTTAGGTTGAACTTCATAACAGAAGCTCAGGCAAGTAATGCTACGATGAACGAAGCAAGGTAGGACTAGCAGAAGTGATTGAACCCAATTTTTCTATGTTATTTCAAATCATTTTAAGGGTTTTTATCATAGATTTTGGCTCCTTTTGATGATAATTATGCTTAATTTAGATTAAAAGTCTTTGCTTTGAGTTAGTGTCTTTTTAAGAGTAAAAGTGTCATAATAGGTTATTAATTGTATTCAATTGATTTCTAGGATAATTGATACTTCAAAGTATTGCTTTTCATTGTAGGACACTTAGGAATTGGAGCCAAGATCAAGGACCAAGGGATGACACATCACAAGATCAGAGTATCAACATTGGCACACTTTGCCGCGGTGTAACTTGAAAATCTCACTAGTGATCTCTTGAGCAGAGTTCACTGCGGCTAACTTACAACTTTACTGAGGCAAAATCACAAGATTAGGCAAAGTTCCTCTAGGGAATACTTTGCCGTGGCAAAATTATGCTTGCACCATGGTGAACTCCTTGTATCAACAACACCAGATTCGGATCAGAACGCGAAAATAGAGCCTCTAATCATATGATCCGACCCATATTGA
This sequence comes from Neltuma alba, assembly GCF_004799145.2. NCBI lineage: Eukaryota > Viridiplantae > Streptophyta > Magnoliopsida > Fabales > Fabaceae > Neltuma > Neltuma alba. The sequence continues at coordinate 68,032 of NW_021635324.1, read as the reverse complement.
CCCTTTAAACCCTGAGAAACCCTATTTTTGAAGGATAACTCCAATCTATCATCTCCAACACCTCTATTGTCTCATCTTCTTGCCTCTCCACCTTCATCTTCTTCCCCATCCATTTTCTTCATCTTTCCGTCACTCCATCTCATTTCCTTCCACTCCCAGCTGCCATGGCTAACGAATTCACTTCGGTTGGAGCTTTTCTTGAAGCTATGGAGGGCTAGGGTTTATCAACTCTTGAAGAATGGTGGTGTGGCATGAGTTTTTAGACTTCAAAGGGGAGTTTAGTTTCAGTCTTCAGTTTTCTAGTTGTGAATTTATGATTTCCTAGGTCTAGGACTTGTAAATTCTTAGTTGGACTCTTGGATTGATACTGTAATTATTGGTTAATGATTACATTTGTAGTTGGATTGATTAATGTAGAATTTTATGCTTAAATATATGTGGTCACATATATGCTTCTTTGTAACTCTCTTGATTCTCTCTTATCTTGTATGGTCATGTTTTGATACTGAGTTGATTGTGGGTTACATTAAACCAATTGCATTAATCATTTTCAAATTACACATTAGGGGAGGTTAACAATGTTTTCATTAATGAAGTTCATTGATTTAAACATTGGACTCAATGAGTCATTGAGGTTGTTATTCTAGAAAACCTAATGGATTTGTGAAACTCCTAATATCTTAAGTAAACTATGATTGCCATTAAAACTATTTTTAAGAGGTTTCCTATCATTCATTTCCATTCCATCATCATCTTATCAAAAGTACCAAAAATATAGCAGCTTACGTTTATTTCCATTGCATATAGTTTAGTTACGTTTCAATTTAATCTTAAAACCTAAAACCCCATTTTATTGCATTATATGGCATTTAGTCTAGCTTAGGTCATCAATAAAGGCTCCCAAAAGTGAACACGACTCAGATTGCACTGCTATATTACATCTCTTGGATCCGATTATAAATTTCTTGCATTTAACCTCAAAGCGTAATGACACAATCAAATCAAGAGATTAAGAGAAAAATGTGTTTCATCATGATGAACCAAGGGGATTAGTGGCAATGATTGAATATAGAAGTGATTATCAGAGAAGGTGGTAACTTTCATCATTGCAAATAAGGATTCTGGTCACAACAAATAAACATAATAACTCTCAGATGTTGAGCTGGTATCTCAACGAGGTACAATAACTCTCAGAGGTCAGAGAGAGTAAAATTAGTAAAGGTCAGAAAAAGAGAGGTAGCCACTATTTAGAATTATCAGATTCCCCCTCAAGAGGAAGAGTAATGGTAAGGAGTTAAACAAGATTGTTAGGGGTTGTGTCTATACACTATTAAGAGGGTGTAGTGGCCACCTAAGCTGGATAAACTCTTACAGCCTCATTAGGGCTGGGGCACCATGATAGAGTAGCTATCTCAAGTCCTAGAATAGGTAAATAGGAACTTGGAGAGAGTAAATTCAAGATAGATAGCCCTAGTGAAATTTCTCTGGGAGCAAGAAGAAGAGAACAAGATAGATAGTTGTGCAAGGAACTAACTTAAGAGGTTGGCATGTTCTTGATAATGTTAAGAGATACTCAGTCACTTGGGGTTAGGTTGAAAGGTACCCTTTTGCAGGGGAGAAGGTCTTAGCTAGGAGTCTTTCTAGAGAAAGTGGGAACTGGTCCTCCAAGTTATAATTGAGGTTGCTCCTGATGGAGCAAGATACCTTATCTGAGTTGAATTCAAGCAGAGGTAGGGTTAAATGTACCTGAGCTTAGTAGAGTACTAGAGCAAGTAGTAAGAGGAAGAACCTCATAAGTCCTCTCCTTATGACTTCCAGAATCAGCTGTGAACAGAAAGAGAGGCTCCCTCTTGTAGGGATAAGATGTTTGACTGGTATGCTACGGACATAGCAACCAGTAAGAGTTTGCATTCCTTGTATTGAAATGCCAGGATTTATGCATGTTAGAGTATGCTCATACTGAAAAGTGAAGAAGAGGAAAGAGAAGTTGCATAAGCCCTCTCTCTGTACCATTTTAAAATAGTTACGAGACGGTAAGAGCAACTAAAGGAGTAAGAAAACTCCTAGGATAGATTAGCTTAGACACCTAGAGAGACAAATAGATGGCTTGGGAAATTGATATGAAGCCTAAGAGAATGGTATTGGTTCTTAGAATAGTTTTGGGGAATTATCGGTTAGGTGACCAACTGAGTGGAGGTGACTTTACTTAGTCTTATGGTCTAGAGTCTTCTAGAGATCTTAATGTAACTCAGACTAACGATAGTATTCCAAGGTTATAGTGGGTCCTGAAAAGGCTTATGGTAGAGCGCAGTAGCTCCTGACGTCACAGTAGATCGAGCTTAAAGGAAGTGGCTGAGCCATAAGAGTAAGAGTATAGTATCTCTTTGGGAAGATGAGTACCGGGGATGAGTTGGAGATATAGAAACCTCCTTCGGTTGTAAACCAGTACTGAGAGAGTACCCATAACTTCCTTCCAAATAACCTTATCATTGATTAGACTGGGCTCAATTTTCTTCCGATTAACAAAGGAAAGCCAGATTAGAAGAATTAGAGCCACAGGGCCTGAAAAAGAGACATTCAAGCTAGCTCTAGTTACTAGAAGAACCCCTTATGATATAGAGATAAATTGAGTATTAACGGGTAGATCCTTAAGATGAGGCTAGAGTCAAGAATGTAAGCTGAAAAGATTCGACCAAAGATAGAACAATAAAGGTCTAAGACAGTAAAGTACCTGTAACATCCAAACTTTTGAGCCTAGAAGTACCATAAATAGCTTGAATTGGATAGGTTACTAGACCCCTTTTGAGCAAAAGTCCCAAAAATGAGAAAGGAAGTCAAAGCAGTTTTAGGGACTAAACTGCAAAGTAAAAGTTTTCAGGGGCTCAAGTATAATCAGGCTAGAGGCTCCAGTAAAGTCTCAAAGGCCCAGAGAGAGAAAAGAGGCTAGATACAGGCCAACGATTAAGTTAGAAGCCTCAAAGAGATGGTTGTATGAAGTTAAGTCCAAGTAGGGACTAAACCGTAAATTCACAAAGTTATGACCAACAGGGGTAAAAATGGAAGAGTATACAGAGAATTCTAAGAAAATCCCAGAAAATGGGAAATAATATTCTAAGGCTCTTCTGTGAAGAGAAAAGACAAAAATACCCCTGAGGTAGCTTAAATGGAATTTATGAGGTTATGGCCGGTAAAAAATATACCGTTTGAGGTAATTATTTGAAATAGCAAGAGACCTCAAAAATGTATACAAAAATGATGCTAAATGGTTGAAAGGTTTTACTAATTGATAAAATTAGTTCCACAATCAAAAGACCAGTGGAGTGGTTTTAATAAATTAAAAAGCTGATTATGCCGATAAAAGGGTATTTTAGTAAATAAATTTTTAAGTAAGGCTTAAAGGAAGTGTTATGACCTAAAAAAATTCATAAATACTCTCTAGAATTAAAAAGAATTTATGGAGTAGACAGAGAAATTTTCTGAGCTCCGGAAGGCCATCAAGAAAGCTGGAGAAACGTGGGCCAAGTAAAATCAGAGGAAACTTAAGGATTAAGTTTTGATCCAATGGCTAAGATTTAATCTCCCTTCTCCTCCGCCATATTTGTGACACTTGGCACCTTCTAGAAGAATGAGGTAAGGATGGTGCAAGAAGATGATGCAATGATGATGTAAAAGTCAACTTAAAGTTCCAAAGTTGTCCTTACCCTTTCTATTAGCCACCAAGGGCATTTTGGTCCATTCAAGCCAAAGTTTTGGCTATAAATACCCCACCTTAGAAGAGCATTTTAGTAGTCATTTGTAGAGGGAAAATCTGCCAAAATTTAGAGAGAAAAGCGTAGGGGTGAAGGCCAAGAAGAAGGAATAAGATTCAAGCTTCAAGATCAACGTATGTGGTGGTTGTAGCATCTGACTTGATGCCTATTTTGAATAAGTTACTCTTTGTATCTAATTTTGAAATTTGGCATGATTAATGTACACTCTGTAAGCTTTAAGTCCATGTCTATAACACTTCAATTGGATATGTGTACGATTTATGGTGAATTTTCAAAATTAGGGTATGAAATCTGGAAACAGTGTTTAACCTTTAGAAGAGTGACGAATTCTGTACAATTCTGTTCAGAATAGAATTGGTTCCTAAAAATATTTTTATTTTAAAGATAACTTAAGGAGCTTTCAGTGAGGCTTGGAACCACTCAGTTTTGATTTTTCTACAATTAATTATGAATTTTCAAAGTTGAGCAAAAATTCTCGAATTTCTGTGTGAATAGTACTCGTAAAGCAAAATTTTCAGATTTGATCTTCCTGAATCTAATTCCATCTAAAGTGGTTCTAATTGACAAGAAATAGATCTTGAGGATGGGAAATGATGAGATTTATGTTAGAAAAGCTAGAAAGAAAACCCTAAAAGCAAGAGAAAGGGTTGAGGTTCAAGAGAGCTAGTCTTGAACATTATGTAATCTAGTGGTTCTAATAGATTGTATGATCATTATGACTATGTTTAGGACCTTGGAACATCCAAGAGGATGTTTGGTGATGTTAACTGAATGCCCACATGGTTGAGGTGCAAGGTAGTGAACTTACCTATTGTCATGGCTTGATGTTGTATGTTTGTGTGTTGCCGTGTACATGTTATTGAATGTTATTGTGATATGTTTTAGCTGCTGTAATTTCTATTCATGATGAGTAGATTATGTCTCCATGTCCATGAATCAAGAAGTTAGCTTTGAGCATGCTAACATGTCACTAATTAACAAGAGAATAAACAAGTTACGTGTAGTGCATTAGCATCCATCTAGCATGATTAATATGGTATTGTTTACTATTGAGATTCTCCTGAATCTCACCCCTCCCTAACCAACCACTTAGGTCAATCAATGATGGGCAATAATGGCATGAGAAGCAAGGAGAAGTAAGTGGAGAATTGTTCATATTAATGAATGATATTATTATTCAACATGTAATTCTCCTATTATGTGATTTATGTTGTGGATGCCATTTAATTAATTATAATATTTATGTCATGAATGAAAGTGTATGAGCATGAATGGGAAAGAGTAAGCCCATGTTATGTATGCCAAAGAAATAAAAAGAATTAAAGTAAAGAGATGTTAAGAGATAAGATGTAGGTCCTAAAACAGTGAGTTTCTAACTCCAGTTTGGCCTATCAAACAAATGAGTTAAGTCATGAGATTTGACAAACTCATAGTACACATCTAAAGCTTCAACATAAGAGGTAGATCACCTTAATTGGATGTGTACACAAGGAGATACGAATTTCCAAAGTTGAGCCACAGAATCTGGAAGTTCTAGATTTTATGAAATGAACAGTAATATTTATTGATTAAACTGTATGAATTGGGTAAAGATAAATCCAATTGGATATTTTTTTCCTTAAAGAGCATCAAAATAACTTTCTATAGAATTTTAGAACACCTCAATACGATTTTTATGGAATTAGTTATGAATTTTTGAAGTTGGGCCTGTAATTTGGAACTTAAACAGTGAATAGTAACTTGAGTAATTATGTTGAAATTTTAAATCCACGGGCTTGTGTCGTGATCTGCTTGAACCATAATGCTTGTGAATGTGTACTCTGAGGGGTTAAAGGTAGGACGTTTCAGTATCAGGGTTGAGCCTATCAGCATCAGTGCCCTAGATTCCTGTCAGTACTGTTTAGTTAAGCGTGTTTGGGGAACAATAGCCCAATGATAGGTGACCCTTAGGAAGTAATGTAAGAGGGTGCAAAATCCAAAAATATTAGCCATTTTTGGCAAGAATGCACTAAGTCCAGGAAAATGAAAGATGAAGTTAAGGAAATTGTTAGGCTACATAGTATCCCAAACAGTACTGTTTCAAACCGAGACCCGATATTTACTTTGAAGTTTCAGAGGTCCTTGTTGAAATGTACTACCTTTAACCCCTCAGAACACGCATTCATAAGTGTTATGGGTCAAGCAGATCATGACAAAATCCCGTGGATTTAAAATTTCAACATAATTACTCGAGTTACTATTCACTGTTTAACTTCCAGATTACAGGTCCACATTCAAAAATTCATAACTAATTCCATAAAAATCATATTGAGGTGTTCTAAAATTATACAGAAATATATTTTGATGATATTTAAGGAAAAAATATCCAATTGGACTTATCTTTGTCCAATTCATACAGTTTAATCAATAAATATTACTGTCCACTTCGTAAAATCTGGAACTTCCAAATTCTGTACCTCAACTTTGAAAATTCGTATCTCCTTGTGTACACATCCAATTGAGGTGATCTATCTCTCATTTTAAAGCTTGGGATGTATACTATGAGTCTGATAAATCTTGTGACTTAACACATTCATTTGGTAGGTCAAACTAGACCTACAAACTCACTGCTCCAGGACCTATGTTTTATCCCTTAACATCTCTTTGCTTTAATTCTTTTTATTTCTTTGGCATACATAACATGGGCTTACTCTTTCCTATTCATGCTCATACATTTCCATTCATGCCATAAATATTATAATTAATTACATGGCATCATAAGCATCCATAACATAAATTACATAATAGGAGAGTTACATATTGAATAATAATATCATTCATTAACATCAATGATTCTCCACTTTTTTCTCCTTGCTTCTCATGCCATTATTGCCCATCATTGATTGACCTAAATGGTTGGTTAGGAAGGGGGTGAGATTTGGGAGAATGTCAGTAGCAAACAATACCATATTAATCATGCTAGATGGATGCTAATGCACTACATGCAACTTGCTTGTTCTCTTGTTAGTTAGTGACATATTCGCATGCTTAAAGCTACCTTCTTGATGCATGGCCATAGAGACATAATCTACTCATCATAAATAGCATTTACAGTAGCCAATACATGTCACAACAACATTTAAATAACATGTACACAGCAGCACACAAGCATACAACATCAAGCAATGACAAGAGGTAAGTTCACTACCTTGCACCTCAAGCTTTCCTCTTACTTTTCCTTTGACTCCCTTGACTTTTCAACCATGTGGCCATTCGGTTAACATCACTAAACATCTTCTTGGATAGTCCAAGGTCCTAAATATAGTCACATTGATCATACAATCTATTAGGACCAAGAGATTACATAATGTTCAAAGCTAGCTCTCTTGAACCTCTATATTAATCATACAATCTAAAAGTTGGGATATTACAATTCTCCCGCTCTCAAAAGAATTTCATCCTCGAAATTTCGAGTCAACCCTCTATTCTTATCTTTAATGAGAGGTTAACTGAGGAGAATATCCCTACTTATACTTAACTCTGACCTCTTCAACTTTTCATTATACCTCATTTTCGGGTTTCAACCCTAGACTTCATACTTACATAACTTGTCGTTTTGTACTTTTCTGTCATTTACATGAGCATGGCCTTTGCTTTTAAATATTTTGTCACCACTACTCACATTCTTCCTATACTTTAGGCTTATTCTTTCATTATAATACCACGACAGTGTGCCTGTCTTCATGGTATTTTACTATACCATGGCATTTTAGGTTCTCTTAATACGGCCTTTATCTATTCTTTGCTGTATACCCTACCATTCCTCTTTACTTTAAGGGCATATCTCCTTTCTCTCCTTTATTGACTAGAATAGAATTGAGCTCAGTTTAATCAACAATAGAGGTCTCTGGAACAAGTCAAGGGTGCTTTCTCTATATTAGCCCATCGCTGAAGGAGATTTCAGTATCTTAAACTCATCTCTGGTTATCGTCTTCCCAAAGAGGTACTGTACTCTTACCCCTATGGCTCTGGCATTTTCTCTTAGGCTTGGTCTATCATGACCTCGGGAGCTACTGTGCTCTACCGTAAGCCTCTTCAGGATCCATCGTGACCTTGGAATACTGTCATCAATCTGAGCCATCTTAGGATCTCTAGGAGACTCTAGACCATAGAGTTGAGTAATAAAATAAGTCACCTCCACTCAGCTAGTAACTTGACTGATTATTCCCCAAGACTAATCATAGATATTAGTATTGTCTTCTTAGGCTTTACTCAATCCTTCCTATCAACTCTTGGAATTCTTAGCCTTTCCATATTTCTTTAGCCCTTAGTTTTAGCTTTCTTAGGCCACTTTCCTTTCTTTGTGCGTTTCGAATCCCTAGGCATTGGCTCATCCCTAGAGCCCATTAACTTGCCATTGTATCAATGCTAGCTTGCCTTGTCTTAGGACTCTGTAGTCCTTACTGTCTCTTAATAATTCAGACGGCATCAGGAGAGGACTTATATCATCATATTCTCATTATCTTTCAGTATTCCATAGTACCCTGTTAAGCTTGAGGAGTATCTGTTTGCATATCACGCTTCTGTTGTCTTAACTAGTTCTACTCTCTCTCTCTCTAGGTAAGGTCCATCCTGTGCCTTGCCTCAGCTGCTTCTACTTTTTTTTGGTGGGAGGACAGATTACTCTTACTGGAGCATCGTCAACTCAACCACTTACTTTTCAGTTCATTCCTTTAGAGGATAGCTTACTCTTACTAGAGCAGTGTCACTCTGGTCCGGAGAACCACTTCCTAATCTTAGAGAGATACTTCATGGTCAAGACTTTCCTCATATGCAGTCTCTGCCAGGGTACATTCCTTGAATACCATATCCCTATTAAAGGAAGCCTCTCCACTAGATTATTCAATCGTAAAGGCAGTGGCATCTATCTATAGGAATCTCATTTCTTAGATTCCTTAATGGCTTGAGTGTCATGGTTGCTCGCTCTTAGATACCATAGGGACATAAAAGAGTACTATTTAGTCCTTAACATTATCATGTATCTAAGCATCATCGAGCTCTAGGTATCACCAGGAACTTGTTTATCTCTCTCTGTGCATTAGTTCCCAATACAGCCTTCTACCTATCATGTTCTTAATTATTTCCTTTCATCTCTATCCTCAAGAGGGATCTTGCCTCACTTTACTCTCTCTAACTTTCTTTACCTCATGACCAATTATTCTTATGGTGAGGTATTGATCACCATACCCTCATCACATCACACAGCGAACATTTAATCACCTTACTCTGGTATCTAGGTCTGGCACCTAGGTCATCATTGACCTTTCATTCATTATCATCTAGTCTTTATCCCTCTTGGTTCACTATCCCTTAGGGATTTCTATCTCTGTTCAAGGATTTGAATGAACTTCAAGCATATTATCTTGTTACCTTGCCTCTATCGAGGTCAAATCAATTACTTAAGGTATAGGTTGACATTCGGTTCCCTTGCTAGGGCATTGACTTATACCTCTGACTGGCTTACTGTACCCTTAACCAATCATTTCTATGGTCATATACTAATCATAAAGTGACCATATTACACAGTAGGCATTGATCATTAAAACATCTCTACTGTGTTACATTCTAGTCAGGCATCTTTAACCAATCACCTAAGGCTTAGGTTGTCACCCTGCTTCCCTATTAGGGTCTAGACTTCTATTCCTTACTGGCTTACCATACTCTTAGCCATTACCCTCTGGAGACGTCTTTCAACTTTAACTTATTCCTTGGTCTAGCTCTCTTAGCTCAACTATTCCTCTCCTGAGGGGGAGTCTCTTAGCAGCGACTACCTATCTCTCAAGTTACTCTATGTCATTCCTTACTTCTCTTCTATGTCTATTTCCCTTGGAGAAAACACCTCAATATCTTAACCTCAGTTAGACCAATCCTAGTAACCTATTACTTTTCTAATTTAGATTTTCTCTCAGTGAGGTCACGACTTGAAAACAGTGAGGTTGCGAGTTCGGTGCACAGAGAGGGTCTGACACTCTAGACCTAAAAAACTTCAAACCTAAGTCCCTAAACCAAAATCACTTACCAAAATGCCTACCATAACAACCCAACTCAGCAATCCATCATTCAATTCTTAACAATTCAAAACAAAACTCCAAAAACAAGTGATGGAAGATTGGGGGAAAAAATTTTGAAAGTTCACAAAATTTTAGGAGGAACTACCCATAATAAGGAACAACCCAATAACTAAAACACAAAACCACTTTTAAGAACTCCCTCCCCTACACACTCAAAGCAATGTCCACATTACCGCACACAGTCACACCAAAGCACAAAGCCAAAACACAAAACAACAAAGGTTGAAGTTGTGAAGTTCAGTTCAAGATTGAAGCACAACATGTCAACCTTTTAAAGAGAGTAAAAGAGCTAAGTGCAAAGATGGGTAAACTCAAGAATGCGAAGAAGTGTGTGGTGGTGATAAAATAGAAGCACAATTACAAGCACATCAAACACCAAGCCAAGGGAGATTATTGAAAACAAACATAGAACAAATTGAATTTAAAACTAGTTCTATTTAGGACATCCCTTCCACAGTCTCCAAAATTCACAGCAAGATAATTTAAGCACAAGTAAATTCATGTGAATAGTAGAAGTAAAGGAAAGGGATGATCTAGCCTTAAGAAGACAGTGCGGGCTCTTCGTAGAGCTTGAGTGGATGACCGTTGCACTGAAACATTTTGCCTGTGGCCTCCCCCTTGAGCTCTATCATCCCGAAGTTATGTACTTTCATCACAATGTAGGGTCCATCCTAGCTCGTCTTGAACTTACCCTTCTTAAATTTAAATCGAGCTTGATACCTCAACACCTTATCACCCTCCTTAAACTTCTTTCTCAAGATGTTGGCATCATGGACAAGCTTGGTTTTTTGCTTGTAGATATCTGAGCTGTTGTAGGTATCTAACCATATTTCTTCAAGTTCTTGAATTTAAAGGAGTCGGTTTAGGCCAGCTTCCTCTAAATCGGTGTTAGAGCTCTTAACCACCCAATATGATCGATACTCCAGCTCCACTAGAATGTCGCAGGACTTACCATAGATGATCCGATACAGAGACATACCAATTGGGGTCTTGTAGGTAGTGCGGTAGGCCCACAGTGCATCATCTAGTCACAAGCTCTAGTCTTTGTTGGAGGGCTTGATAATCCATTCCAAGATACGTTTGATCTCTTGATTTGATACTTCAGCCAAACCATTGGTTTAAGGATGATAAGGGGTGGACACTCTGTGGAAAACCCCATATTTTGCCAGCAAGTTATTGAGTAATTTGTTGAAGAAATGGGTTCCCTGATCACTGATTAGTACTTTAGGTCCCCCAAAATCTACTGAAGATGGTGGACTTCAGAAATTTGGAAACCATAGGTGCATCATCTTTACGTGTGGGGATGGCTTCTACCTACCTAGAGAGGTAATCTACATCTAGGAGAATGTAGGTGTAACTGTGGGAAGGTGGAAAGGGGCCCATAAAATCTATCCCCCAAGCGTTAAAGATCTCACAGAACAAAATAGGTTGCTGCGGCATTTTGTTCCTTTTACTAACCCTCCCAACAGTTGCCATTTATCACATGCCTTACAAAAAGTGAATGCATCTCTAAATAAGGTGGGCCAGTAAAATCCTGCATCTAAAACCTTCCTAGCTGTTTTTCTGGCACTAAAGTGCCCTCCACACAAGGTATCATGGTAAGCCTCCAAAATGGCTCGAGCTTCTACTTCTGGAATGTACCGTCTAATCATTTGGTCAGAACATAACCTCTAGAGGTGCGATGGATCCCAAATATAATAGGAAGCTTCGTTCCTAAGGTTTTGAGCCTGAAAGGTGGTCAAGTGAGAAGGGATTAGAGCAGTAGCAATATAGTTAACTAAGTGAGCAAACCATAGTTGAGAAACAAACAATGCACATAGAGATTGGTCAGGGAATAAATCACAGATAATATCAGAATCGAGTACTCCCTTGGTTTCTAAAGGTGGCCTGCTCAGGTGATCTGCCACATGGTTGACATTTCCATCTCTATCTTTCACTTCCACATCAAATTCTTGAAGCAATAACATCCACCTTAAGAGCCTCGGCTTCGATTGAGGTTTGTAGAAGAGGTATTTCATTGCTGTGTGATTTGTAAACACAACCACTTTAGACCACTTTAGAATTTATTAGATATGGTCTAAACTTATCAAGTGAAAAAATAATTGCAGACAATTCCTTCTCAGTAGTGGTATAGTTTTTTAGAGCTGCATCTAGAGTTTTAGAGGTATAAGCAATCACTTTCGAAACAGAATTGTCCCGTTGACCTAACATTGCCCCCACACTCAAGATCGAAGCATCATAAGAAATTTTGAAAGGCAAATCCCAGTTGGGAGAGGTCAAAATAGGAGGAGTAACTAACCTGTTCCTCAATTCATCAAAAGCAAGCTCACATGCATGGTTAAATTGAAAATCAACATCTTTTTTGTAGCAATTTGGAAAGAGGTTGTCACCCTGCTTTCCTATGAGGGTCTAGACTCCTATCCCTTTCGGGCTTACCATACTCTTAGCCATTACCCGCTGGAGACATCTTTTAATGTTGACTCGTTCCCTGGTCAAGCTCTCTCAGCCCAACCATTCCTTTCCTGAGGGGGGTCTCTTAGCAGTCACTACCTATCTCTCAGGTTACTCTGTCATTCCTTAGTTCTCTTTTATGTATATTCCTTACTCATTCATTTGGTAGTTCAAACTGGTGCTACAAACTCACTGCTCTAGGACCTACATTTTATCCCTTAATATCTCTTTACTTTAATTCTTTTTATTTCTTTGGCATACATAACATGGCTTACTCTTTCCCATTCATACTCATACACTTTCAGTCATACCATAATTATTATAATTAATTACATGGCATCATAGGCATCCATAACATAAATTACATAATAGGAGAATTACACATTGAATAATAATATCATTAATTAACATCAATAATTCTCCACTTTCTTCTCCTTACTTCTCATGCCATTATTGCCCATTGATGATTGACCTAAATGGTTGGTTAGGGACGGTTGATTCGAGAGAATCTTAGTAGCAAACAATACCATATTAATCATGCTAGATGGATGCTAATGCACTACACGCAACTTGTTTATTCTCTTGTTAATTAGTGACATATTAGCATGCTCAAAGCGACCTTCTTGATGCATGGCCATGGAGACATAATCTACTCATCATGAATAGCAATTACAGTAGCTAAAACATGTCACATTAACATTCAAATAACATGTACACAACAACACACAAGCGTACAACATCAAGCAATGACAATAGGTAAGTTCACTACCTTGTACCTCAAGCTTTCCTCTTACTTTTCCTTTGACTCCCTTAACTTTCCAACCATGTGGGCATTCGGTTAATATCACCAAACATCCTCTTGGATGTTCCAAGGTCCTAAACATAGTCATAATGATCATACAATCTATTAGGACTAAGAGATGATATAATGTTCAAGACTAGCTCTCTTGAAACTCAACCCTTTCTCTTGGTTTTAGGGTTTTCTTTCTAGCTTTTCTAACATAAATATCGTTATTTTCTATTCTTAAGATCCATTTCTTGCCAATTAGGACCACTTTAGATGGCCTTAGATTCAAGAAGATCAAATCTGAAAATTTTGCTTCATGGCTACTGTTCACATAGAAATTCCAGAATTTTCACTCAACTTTAAAAATTCATAATTAATCCTAAAAAATAAAAACTGAGTGGTTCCAAGTCTCATTGAAAGCTCCTTAAGTTCTATTTAAAGTAAAAATAGTTTCAGGAACCAATTCTATGTTGAACAGTACCAGAATTGTACGAAATTCATTACTCTTCCAAAGGTTAAACACTGTTTCCAGCTTTTAAACTCTAACTTCAAAAAATCACCATAAATCATACACATATCCAAATGAAGTGTTCTACCAATGGATTTAAAGCTTACAAAGTGTAATTTAATCATACAAAATTTCAAAATAAGATACAAAGAGTAACTTATTTGAAATAGGCATCAAATCAGATGCTACAACCATCACATACCTTGATCTTGAAGCTTGAATCTTGTTCGTTCTTCTTGGCCTTCACCCCCACGTTTTTCTCTCAAAATTTTGGCAGAACTTTGCCTCTACAAATGGCTGCCAAAGTTCTCTTCCAAGGTGGGGTATTTATTGAAGGGAATTGAAAGACGTGCAACGAAAAATAACTTTAAAATTTTCAATCCCTTGCCCGGATCTACCAATTGTTTTTAAGTCAAGTAGTAAGAAGTATTACCTTCAATGTTTGATTTCTTGGTGGCTCGGGGATTCTGCCATTCAGGATGCCTCTGCTCCCCTCTTTTATCGCTTGAAGTCGACAACTCAAATCGGCTTCCTCTACCAGTATCCACAGGAACAGCGTTCCAATCACGAACGACGTGCTAGCGCTTTTGTCCTTCTAGGGTTTTTTTTTTCGAAGAATCCGTCCTGCCTTCTCTATTTACTGGCCATCTCTTATCTGCAAGCTTTTGCACTCTCACCCACAAAACCCTAGCTCCTAATATCAAATATATAGGATGCTATAGGTATTATGAAGGATATTTGATTTCAAAATTAATCTTAAATTAATTCTGAAATTAATACAATATCAAATATAATTCACCTATTTATTTAATTCAAAATAAAGATATGACAGAATTATATTTGATTTATTCTCATAAATCAAATTTGAAATATTATATTATATCTTATCAATTTAAAATTGATATATAGATTTAATTTATCCTAATAAATTAAATCTAAGATATATATATTTTTTATATATAATATGTATATATATATGAATTTATATATATATATACGTCCACCCTATATTATTCATTGAATCTGGACATATCTTAGATTCAATGAATATGGACATCATAGCTCGTGTTGGGCTATTTTGTGTGCGACCCTGTAGGCCCATATGAAGTTGGTAGTGGGCCATTAACTGTAATGACTCACAAGTCGTAAGCGGTCTCTAGCAAGACATCACGACTACCCAAATCATATGAGGATCGTTGAACGATGTAACCTTTCATACAACCATATCACGTCCCTTTTGTCACATGACATTTTGGTCATGGATGAGGCATGGAGAATGTCATCCTCCTATTCATGACTATTACTTTCTCGATCCCTGAGTAGTCTGAGTATAGAAACGGAACTACCTTTCCATTATAGTATGGCAATACATTTCTCAGACTCACTCATCGAGGGGCCCAATAATATCTCTCTACGAATATGAGGGACAAATTCCATCTTGACCATTCACATTCCTCTGCATGAAAAACCACTAAGCCTGAACATAGTCTTTATGATCACTCGGTCAAAAGTGGCTTTTGACTTGGTCAAAGCTGAGCGTTTCTCATTTAGGAATCCATGATGATCTCAAGTCAAAGGGCACAGTGACATGGTTTGTATATGAGAGAAGCTTATGACTTAACCCATGCAGCTCTCTCATAGCGGGTCGGTCCAACACCTTGTACTCTTACATGTGCCTATGACTTTAATTTATATCTCTATATATCTTCAAAGTCATACTGGTCTTATTTCATCTCTGCTCCCACACAGATGACCGACCAGGGACATTTAGGATAAATCATGAGTTATCCAAGGATAGTCATCACAGTAAACATGCAAATAATATGATAACATAATTAAGAAATTCATAAATCAACAATGTTCATAACACAATGATTGGCCCCTAGAGCATAATTTCCAACATCCTTAGCCAAAACTTTGGCTTGAATGGACCAAAATGCCCTTGGTGGCTAATAGAAACGGTAAGGGCAATTTTGGAACTTTAAGTTGACTTTTACATCATCATTACATTATCTTCTTGCATCATCCTTACCTCATTCTTCTAGAAGGTGCCAAGTGTCACAAATGTGGTAGAGGAGAAGGGAAATTAAATCCTAGCTATTGGATCAAAACTTGTTCCCTAAGTTTCCTCTTATTTTACTTGGCTCATGTTTGTCTGACTTTCTTTATGACCTTCCGGAGCTCAGAAAATTTTTTTGTCTACTTCATAAATCCCTTTAATTCTAGAGAGTATCTATGAATTTTTTTAGGCCATAACACTTCCTTTAAGCCTTGCATAAAAAATTATTTACTAAAATGCCATTTTATAGGCATAATCGGTTTTTTAATTTATTAAAGACATTTCACTGGCCTTTGGTTGTGGGACTAATTTTATAAGTTAGTACAACCTTTCAACCATTTAACCTCATTTTTGTGTACATTTTTTAGGTCTCTTACTATTTCAAACAATTACCTCGAACCGTATACTTTGTACGGGCCATAACCTCATAAATTCCATTTAAGCTGCCTCAGGGGTATTTTCATCTTTTCTCTTCACAGAAGAGCCTTAGAATATTATTTCCCATTTTCTAGGATTTTTTTGGAATTCTCTTTATATTCTTCCATTTTTACCCCTGTTGGTCATAACTTTCTGAATTTACAATTTAGTCCCTGCTTGGACTTAACTTCATATAATCCTCTCTTTGAGGTTTCTAACTTAACCCTTGGCCTGTATTTAGCCTCTTTGCTCTTTTTGGGCCTTTGAGACTTTACTGGAGCCTCTAACTTTGATTACATTTTAGCCCCTTAAAACTTTCACTTTGCAGTTTAGTCCCTACAACTGCTTTAACTTCCTTTTTAGTCTTTGGGACCTCTGCTAATAGGGGTTTGGTAGCCTATCCAATTTAGGCTATTTCTGGTACTTCTAGGCCTAAAAGTTGGGATGTTACACCTGAACCAAGCATATTAATATTTGACATCATTTCATTCAGGATCATGTTCAAAAGAAAGACATGAAAGTAGGATTCACTCCTACTAAATATCAAGTTGCAGACATCTTCATAAAACCTTTTGATAAACAAAAATTCAACTACTTCAGACGAGAATTGGGAATGGTAAATCCCAATGAGTTGTAAGAAATTCTACGTTATCCCTTTATTTTGAGTATTTAAATTTAATGTTTTGATTATTAGAAAGCTAACTTAAGTATTGGAGTAGATAGAAATTTGTTTTACCGGATACTTTGTTTTAACATTAAAAAATAGAGGTAAATAGAGGAGGAAATATTCGAAAGGCTTCGATAATTATATTTCAAAAATTGCTATATTTATCGATCACCTGATAGATAAGAGCATTTATGGATTATATTATTAATCATTGAAGCATGTGGAGAAATGGCACTCAAAAAATTACGGATAACGTGTTTGAAAATCCAGATTATCAAACACATTATCAATCAACCAATATAGAAATTCATCAACCAATATTTCAAAGATTGGGAAGTGGTTCTCCGGACCAAATCGACACTACTCTAGTAAGAGTAAGCTATCCTCTGAAGGAATGAAAGGAAAGTAAGTGGTTCAGTTGACGATGCCAGTAAGAGTAATCTGTCCTCCCACAGGAAAAGTAGAAGCAGCCGATGTCACACCTTACTATTATATTGACCTAGGTTCCTTTCAAAACCATTTTAGACCACATTGGATGGTCTTGGGTTTACTTTTTACCACAAAAACGCTAAATTTCGGATTTTTACTATTCATCAGGTAAAAATCCAGTTTTTCTAGCCCAACTTCAAAAATTCATAACGTATTCCAAAAAATTCCAATTGGGGTGGTTCAAAATTCTACTTAAAGCTATTTAAGTCCTCTTTCAAGTAAAAATAATCTCATTATCCAATTCCTTATGAAAAAGCGTTAGGTTTTTGAGAAATGCTACACTGTCCATTTGCCAAAAACCCTTTTTCCCAGATTCTGACCTTCAACTTTGAAAAATCATTATAAATCATATACTGGGCCATTTTTCACGTATTAGCTATCAAATTGAAGCTCAGGCCTTTATCTTTCATCATGCCAAATTTAGTGACTAAACGCCTTTGGGAGCAGAATCAAAAAGTCACGTGAACCAGACAGTGTCAGTGTGCTTACAGCACTGTTAGTATAATATGTACATAACCAAAATGAGTTCACAAATTTTTGTGGCTAAACCCCACAAATTGGCCTTCAATCTACAGCTTTCACTTGGAGGATTTAGGCCCTAAAATGTTAGGTTGCATTTGTGGAATGAGATTTCATTGAAATCTTAATAGTAAATTAACCAACTATAGCACCAACAAGCATCATCAACATGCACAATTATATTAACTACTATTGGTGAACTAGCATGCTTATTATTTGGCAAACTCAACCATGCAAAGGCCAAAGCAAGAAAGTGCAAAGAGCAGCCACAATATAATCAAGAAAGTCCAACCACATAATAGCAATTAATCATGCAATAATCAATAATGCTAAGTTAGTATTAGTAGCTAGGTTTAACTTGCTACCTTACTCCAAAAGCTTTAGCTTTCTTTCCTTCTCCTCTTTTCCTTCACAAATATCAAACCCTAACAATGCAATCCATCAAAAGGGCAGCAAAAATCATTAACCAACCAAGAAAAAGCAAGAACATAAATAAAAAAAATGTTTCTTGATCCATAAAGCTCCCTCCTTTGTTCACCATTTTTGGACTTGTTTCTCTTTAACCCTAAAAATTGCTTCTTGACCCGTCCCTACATGGTTTTTCATATAGATTTCAAATATGTGCTTATATCTAGGAAAATAAATCTCCTTCTTTTAGCTACCCTTGACCGAACCAAAGAGGGTTTTGACCCAAAAATTTACAACTTTGTTTTAAAGCTTCCAACACTTGTTCCTTTTGGTTTATCCTACACCATTTCTCATTTTAAGCATCATGGAAGCCTTAAAACATTGAAAAAATCATCCTAGGGTCCAGTCATTAACTTGGCCGAAAAGAATACTCAAAGAAACAACCATGAAAAATGCTTTAAAACAACTTATAATCACTTGCAAACACTAGGAACTAGCTTGTGTTGTTGTGTCTTAACAAGTGTGATGAACAAAACTCCCTTCCCCTCTAAATAATCAGTTTAGCCAGCATCAAGAGGGAGAGGAGATAGATTTTTAAACCATAAAAGAGAAAGAAAACAAGGCAAGAACACATCTAGAGCCAAGAACTCACCTTGAACCTTGATTGTATGACCAAAGATGCAAGCTTTCTCTTGTTTTTCTCTCAAAGCTCTCTCTTTTCTCTCCCTTTCCTCCTTGGCCGAACCAATATCTGAAAATAAGGGGAGGATGAGCTTGTTTAATGGTCCAAAATATCTCAACTACCATCTTTAATGAGAGTCCAAGTGTCATTACCCCCCTTAATCTTGATTTCTCTTTCTTAATTAACAAAAATCCAAAAGAATTTAATTACCAAAGTCAAAATCCTCTCCATTTGAGGAGTGACACTTGGCAAATTCAATTCCTCTCCTTCAAGAGCTTGACACATGGCTCAATATAATCCCTTTGATTTCCAAGACACTAGTCTTGCTTTATCAGTATACTTTGGCTCTGAGTTTAACTTTCTTTCTATAATTACAGTAGTTTTGCCTCTGTAATTATTTTCTGTCAGATCCTTAATTTAATCTCCTCATTTTTATCTTCCCAAATTGCCCTCCTCGCCTCAAAATTAATTTCCTAATAATTAAATAAAAAGGAAAATTAATTTTCCTCTCTTTAGGGATTTTTTCCACTTTTCACCATTATTTGGAAAAATCTTGGATACTTGAGGGTTTTTATTTAATTCCATAATCCCTTATAATTCCTTGGGGTCTCATAGGAATTTTCTTGGGATTTTATTCCCCTTAAATTATTTATTTGGAATTTTCCAAATAAAATCCCTTAATTAGCCTAAATCACCCTTAAATTCTCTCATAATTTCTCTAAGGGTAATTTGGTCATAAAACCAACTTTATAATTTAATATAACTCTCAAGGGTATTATCCTCATTTTTCCTTAATTTAAATTTTGACCAATTTTACTTAATTAGTCAAATTTATATGGTTGGCTTGGAAAATTACTTGAATTATTTTCCACCAAAATTCTCCTATTTCTTCTTATCATTTTTAATCCTCAATAATTTAAGAATATTTCTTATTTCTAATTATCATAATGCTGGATGTGACAACCGAGGCAAGGCACAGGATGGATTTTACCCCAGAGAGAGAGAGTGAAACTGGTTAAGACAACAGAAGCATGATATGCAAACAGATGCTCCTCAAGCTTAACAGGGTACTACGGAATACTGAAGGATAATGAGAATGTGATGATATAAGTCCTCTCCCGATGCTGTTCGAATTATTAAGAGACAGTAAGGACTGCAGAGTTCTAAGACGAGGCAGGCTTGCATTGATACAATGGCAAGTTAATAGGCTCTAGAGATGAGCTAGTGCCTAAGCATTCGAAAGGCACAAAGAAAGGAAAGTGGCCTAAGGAAGCTAAAACTAAGGGCTAAAGAAATATGGAAAGGCTAAGAACTCCAGGAGTTGACAGAAAGGAAAGAGTAAGGCCTACGAAGATAATATTGATATCTCTAGTCAGTCTTGGGGAATAATCAGTCAAATTACTAGCTGAGTGGAGATGACTTATTTTATTACTCAACTCTATATCTAGAGTCTCCTAGAGATCCTAAGATGGCTCAAATTCACTAGTGCAAAATATTACTTTAACTACTCAATTTCACTTCTGTTAGGTGAGTAACAGAAGCAATAGTATATTTGTCATATTTTTACTACTGTTTTATTTCTACCAGAAACCACATATGACTCATCGCGTCTGTTGACTAAGCACCAGAAGCCATAAGTAACTTATGGCATCTGTTAAATAAACACTAGAAGCCATAAATAAATATATTATATGCAAACTAAATTTTAAAAATTTTAAATGCAATAAATTTCACAAACTAATGAAATTTTGTAAAGTAAACATATAACAATTCTTTAATGTAAATTTCGGTAAAAAATCTCTTTCATATAAATAAGATTTCTAAATTTTTGAATAAAATAAATAATTCTTTGTATATTAATATTGTGCCAAAGATTTCTAAATTATTTTGCATGGATAGATGTAAAATAAATAAATGAAAAAGGTATGGCATCAGGTTCTCACAATGACCAGATGCCATAGCTATTTTTAATGAGCCATCTACGGAGTTAGATTCAAAAAGACCAGATGCCATAGGGGACCATAGATTTGCTTCATATATGGAGACTGGTCTATTTTTAACCAGACGCCATACACAGCCCAAAATAAAATGAAAATTAAAAAAGTTTTAAATAAAATATTCTCTTACTAGTCTTTCTTTGCACGCGACTGCTCTTACCCTTACCCTGCCCTAATCGCTCTTTACTCTGCTTCCTTTCACTCAAGTCTCCTGCTGCTTCGCTCATTCGCGCATTGGAGCTTATCTCGCTCTTGCCCTCTCCTCTATCGTTATTCATCGGTCATGGTGGTCTTCAGCGCCTTGGGTCTCCAACGTTGTCATGGGTCTGCGATGCCACCGTGGGTCTCTCATCAAATTGCTGTGGGTCGCTCACTCGTTTAATCTCGAGTTTTTAGTTTTCCACCATGGGTGTTACTGTTCCCCCAACTTCGAAGGTCGCTAGTTTGGTGAGTTGTGACTTAGCGTGTGTATTCTCAAAACTTCAAAAACCATGGCGTGATGGAAGTAAGTGATTATTTGCTCATCATATAGGCTATTTAATTTTTGTATTACACCTCTTAACTGAAACATTAATTTCTTTTGGGCTTATTTGATTTTCTGTTACGGCATACTCTCAAAGACAAGAGGGTAGAGCCATGATATATAAGTCGCAAGCCTTCCACCAAAATGACTATCAGATGCACTATTAGCCACTGGAAACAAGGGTCAAATGATTGTTTATTCATTAGCCATAAATAAATCTATTGTTCGCTTTGGAAATCCATTGACAAGTTTGGTATGTGCAATATCATGGTTGGAATTATACAGTTAATTAAAAGGTACCCATCTAGGCTAGATTTGAAGATAAATGTTAATCTCTTGCTTTTGAATCCTATGTAATGTGATGCTGTTGGATGTATTTGCAAGCTCATCATTTGTTGATTTTAACCTTAACTTTATATTCGTGGTGTTAACTCTTTTCAATTGAAGGACTGGTTTATTTGTTTTTGTGCACATAAATATGAATATTTTGACACTCATCTAGTGGTTGCTCGTAACTTTGTAGTGTAATCGTGGAGTCTTTGAAGGTAGATGGTTTGCAAAGATTTTTCTCATCTTTGGAACCGTTTACTGCGCTTCAATGAACTATGTCTCTGCAACATTGGCTTCAGCCTTCGCAAACATCATCTCGGCTATCACTTTCATCATGGCTATTATATTCAGGTACGAATATAATGTGCGGATGTGTGTGTTTTCTCTCATCTAGGTTAAAAAAGTGTGTGGCGTGTTATGGGCTAGTTTGTTTGGATTATGGTTTGCAAAAGAAGCTTTTATCCCAACTGAAATTAGAGTAAAACTTAATTAGTAGAATGTAATTTGCTTCTGGATAGACTTTTAAAAATATATCAGTCAGACTATGGTATATTGATTAAAAAATCAGTTTCACAATTTTCAAATTTAAGAAAAACATAGAAGCCAAAAGCCAGAAAAAGTTTTTTCAACTTCAACTACTTGGCTTTTTGTCTAGGGGTTTACTTTTCTCAAAAGCCATCCCAAACATATATCTTGAGATTAAACTGACTTTATGGTTTCAAAAATCAGTAATTTTCATGAGATTTAAGCCATGCACAAACATGCTAAAAATTGTTAGGGTGGAAAGCGTTTCCATGAAGCAAATGGATGGGAAAGGCGCAATATTCCCAGTATTGTTCACTCCTCTTGCTTTTATAATCAATGCCATTTTCTCTGCATTTGCCTGGTGGGAGACACTTCACTGGGGAAGGTACATACATATTTCTTTCTAAGTTTGTTATTAGAAGATCCATCGATTGCTGTTATTTCATCTCCTTTAAGATAAAAACATGTTAAAATTTACTTAAAATTGATGAATTTGTTTGTTGGTTTTAATTTGTTGTAGTGTTGGTGGGATGATTTTGGTGGTGATTGGACTTTATAGTGTGTTGTGTGGGGAAAGAACAGAGAAAGTAAAAGGGAACGAAGCCATGAAATATTTATTGATGAGTTGTGGTTTGGCTCTGATTATATTTATTGTCATTGTTAAAGATGGAGTATATCTATTTTGTTTTGGCCAAAAGATGCTGATTGATGAAGTTTTGGTTGTTCTTCATCTCTTGCACACATGGCTTTCACCATGTTATCTGAAGAGTTCAATTTTTCCTGAAATTTGCAACATTTCAATGCTTACGTGGCACTCATTAAGTCTTTCGCCTTTTCTTTTAATCTTGTAGCACTTTTGAAGTCTGAAGCTATATTTTGACCTGTAGATAGGAGAGAAACATGATGTTAGTCTGAATACTTCCTACATC
Source organism: Neltuma alba (assembly GCF_004799145.2). Classification (NCBI taxonomy): domain Eukaryota; kingdom Viridiplantae; phylum Streptophyta; class Magnoliopsida; order Fabales; family Fabaceae; genus Neltuma; species Neltuma alba. The sequence goes on along the minus strand of NW_021635324.1, from coordinate 44,861 downwards.
TAATAAAATTAGAGTAGATGTATATTGATTTGTACATGTTTATCCTTTGTAAAATTTGCTAATGTTAAGTAAATACCCTTTCTAACCACTTAGTTGCTAAGTTTGGTTGTACATAATCCTATGTGCATTTGTGGCTGTATTTAATATTTAGATGGATATATAGTAAGTTATATATTTGGTTGTATATAATAGCTGGTTGTTAAATGAGACATTAGTATTTAATTTTTTTTTCAAAAAAAGCACCACCTATGGCTTCTGTTGTAACCATAATAGAAGCCATAAGTGGGTAGCTACAACATCTGTTATTGTATACAACAGAAGTCATAAGTGGGTGGCTACGGCATTTGTTGCACCTTGCAACAGTCGCCGTAGGTGCCAAAACATACGGCTTCTGTTCTCTCATAACAGAAGCCGTAGGTGATATCTTTTACTACTGTTGTTTCTACTACAGCGCATGTATAGTAGCAAAAGGCTACTTTTAACAGACGCCGTAGGGGGTATTTTGCACTAGTGATTGATGTTAGTATTCCAGGGTCATGATGGATCCTAAAGAGGCTTATGGTAGAGCGCAGTAGCTCCTGAGGTCATAATAGACCAAACCTAAGAGAAAATAGCTGAGCCATAAGGGTAAGAGTACAGTACCTCTTTGGGAAGAGTATGACCAGAGATGAGTTTAAGATACTGAAATCTCCTTCAGCAGTAGAATAATATAGAGAGAGTACCCTTGACTTGTTCAAGACACCTTTATTGTCGATTAGACTAGGCTTAATTCTGTTCTAGTTAATGAAGGGAAGAAAGGATATATGCCCTTAAAGTAAAGAGGAATGACAGGGTATACAGCAAAGAATAGATAAAGGCCGTATTAAGAGAACCCAAAATGCCATAGTATAGTAAAATACCAAGAAGACAGGGACACTGTCATGGTATTATGATGAAAGAATGAGCCTAGAGTATAAGAAGAATGTGAGTAGTAGTGACAAAATGCTTAAAAGAAAAGGGCATGCTTATGTAAATGACAAAAAAGTATAAAACGATATGTAAGTATGAGGTCCAGGGTTGAAACCTGAAAACGAGGTATAATGAAAAGTTAAAGAGGTCAAAGTTAAGTACAACTGGGGATATTTTCCTCAGTTAACCTCTCATTAAAGGTAAGAATAGAGGGTTGACTCAGAATTTCGAGGACGAAATTCTTTTGAGAGGGGGAGAATTGTAACATCCAAAATTTTGGGCCTAGAAGTACCAGAAATAGTCTGAATTGGATAGGCTACTAGACCCCTTTTGAGCAGAAGTTCCAAAGACAAGAAAGGAAGTTAAAGCAGTTTTAGGGACTAAACTGCAAAGTAAAAGTTTCAAGGGCTCAAGTATAATCAAGTTAGAGGGTCTAGTAAAGTCTCGAAGGCCTAAAAAGAGAAAAGAAGCTAGATACAGGCTAAAGGTTAAGTTAGAAACCTCAAAGAAAGGATTCTATGAAGCTAAGTCCAAGTAGGGACTAAACTGTAAATGCAAAAAGTTATGACCAATAGGAGTAAAAATGGAAGAGTATACAGAGAATTCTAAGAAAATTCCAAAAAATAGGAAATAATATTCTAAGTCTCTTCTGTGAAGAGAAAAGACGAAAAGACCCCTGAGGCAGCTTAAATAGAATTTATGAGGTTATAGCCGGTAAAAAGTATACCGTTTGAAGTAATTATTTGAAATAGCAAGAGACCTCAAAAATGTGTACAAAAATGAGATTAAATGGTTGAAAGGTTGAACTAATTTATAAAATTAGTCCCACAACCAAAAGGCTAGTGGAGTGGCTTTAATAAATAAAAAGCCGGTTATGTCGATAAAAGGGCATTTTAGTAAATGAATTTTTATGCAAGGCTTGAAAGAAGTGTTATAGCCTAAGAAAATTCATAGATACTCTATAGAATTAAAGAGAATTTATTGAGTAGATAGAAGAATTTTCTAAGCTCCGGAAGGCCATAAAAAAAGTTGGAGAAATGTGGGCCAAGTAAATTCGGAGGAAACTTAAGGATTAAGTTTTGATCCAACGGTTAGGATCTAATCTCCCTTCTCCTCCACCACTTCTATGACACTTGGCATCCTCTAGAAGGATGAGATAAGGATGATGCAAGAAGATGATGCAATGATGATGCAAAAGTCAACTTGAAGTTCCAAAATTGCCCTTACCCTTTCTGTTAGCCACCAAGGGCATTTTGGTCCATTCAAGCTAAATTTTTGGCTATAAATAGAGCCTCACCCCTTCATATTTTTAGTCAACATGAGTTTAAGAGGAAAAACTCTGCCAAAATTTAGAGGGAAAAATGTAGGGCTGAAGGCCAAGAAGAAGGAACAAGATTCAAGCTTTAAGATCAAAGTATGTGATGATTTGATACCTACTTCGAATAAATTAATCTTTGTATCAGATTCTAAGATCTGGCATGATTATAGTACACTCTGTAAGCTTTAAATCTATAGGTAGAAAACTTCATTTGGATATGTGTACAATTTTTGGTGATTTTTCAAAGTTAGGGTTTGAAATCTGGAAACAGTGTTTAACTTTTGAAAAAGTGTCAAGTTCCGTACAATTCTGGTACTGTTTATCATATAATTGGTTCCTAAAACTATTTTTCCTCTAAATTTAACTTAAGGATATTTCAGGGAGACTTTGAACCACTCAATTTGGAGTTTTCTAGAATTAATTATGAATTTTTAAAGTTGAGCAAAAATTCTGGAATTTCTGCGTGAATAGTACCCGCGAAGCAAAATTTTCAGATTTGATCTTCTTGAATCTAAGGCCATCTAAAGTCATCCTAATTGATCAGAAATAGATCCTAAGGATGGGAAATGATGATATTTATGTTAAAAAAGCTAGAAAGAAAACCCTAAAATTAAGAGAAAGAGGTTAAGTTCAAGAGAGATAGTCTTGAACCTTATGTAAACTCTTGGTCCTAATAGATTGTATGATCATTATGACTATGTTTAGGACCTTGGAACATCCAAGGGGATGTTTGGTGATTTGACCGAATGCCCACATGGTTGGAAAGTCAAGGGAGTCAAAGGAAAAGTAAGAGGAAAGCTTGAGGTGCAAGGTAGTGAACTTACCTATTGTCATTGCTTGATGTTGTATGCTTGTGTGTTGCCGTGTACATGTTATTAAATGTTATTGTGACATGTTTTAGCTTCTGTAATTGCTATTCATGATGAGTAGATTATGTCTCCATGGCCATGCATCAAGTTAGCTTTGAGCATGCTAATATGTCACTAATTAACAAGAGAATAAACAAGTTGCGTGTAGTGCATTAGTATCCATCTAGAATGATTAATATGGTATTGTTTGCTACTAAGATTCTCCTGAATCTCACCCCTCCCTAACCAACCAGTTAGGTCAATCAATGATGGGCAATAATGGAATGAGAAGCGAGGAGAAGAAAGTGGAGAACTGTTCATGTTAATGAATGATATTATTATCCATTGTGTAATTCTCCTATTATGTAATTTATGTCATGGATGCCTATGATGCCATGTAATTAATTATAATATTTATGGCATGAATGAAAGTGTATGAGCATGAATGGAAAAGAGTAAGCCCATGTTATGTATGCCAAAGAAATAAAAAGAATTAAAGTAAAGAGATGTTAAGAGATAAAACGTAGGTCCTGAAGCAGTGAGCTTGTAGCTCTAGTTTGACCTATCAAACCAATGAGTTAAGTCACGAGATTTGGTAGACTCATAGTACACATCCCAAGCTTTAAAATGAGAGATAGATCACCTAAATTGGATGTGTACACAAGGTGATATGAATTTTCAAATTTGAGGCACAGAACCTGAAAGTTCTAGATTTTTTTAAAATGAACAGTAATATTTATTGATTAAACTGTACGAATTGGACAAAGATAAGTCCAATTGGATATTTTTTCCTTAAAGATCATCAAAACAAATTTCTATGGAATTTTAGAATACCTCAATACGATTTTTATGGAGTTAGTTATAAATTTTTAAAATTAGACCTGTAATCTGGAATTTAAACAGTGAATAGTAACCCGAGTAATTATGTTGAAATTTTAAATCCACGGGCCTGTGTCGTGATTTGCTTGAACTATAACGCCTACGAATGCGTGCTTTGAGGGGTTAAAGGTAGGATCTTTAATTTTGGTATCAGAATAGAGGTTCTGGTAAGTATGTAAAAGGAACAATGATTTTTGTAAGTGTTTAAACAGAACAGAAGTTCTGGAGAGGTTCTAACTAAGGTATAAGCAGAGCATTGGTTCAAGCAAAGCCCGATATGAGAGAAAACTTAAATTAGAAAAGTAACGGGTTACTAGGATTGGTCTAACTGAGGTTAAAGTATTGAGGTGTTTTCTGCAAAGGAAATAGACATAAAAGAGAAGTAAGGAATGATAGAGAGTAACCTAAGAGATAGGCAGTCGCCACTAAGAGATTCCCCTTCAGGAGAGGAATGGTTGAGCTGATAGTGCTTAACCAGGGAATGAGTCAAAGTTAAAAGATGTCTCCAGAGGGTAATGGCTAAGAGTATGGTAAGCTAGTAAGAAATAGGTGTCTAGACCCCAATAGGGATATAGGGTGACAACCTAAGCTTCGGGTGATTGGTTAAAGGTGCCTGACATAGTGGAGATGTTTTAATGGTTAATGCCTACTGTGTAATATGGTCACTTTGTAATTAGTATATGACCATAGAAATGAATGGTTAAGGTTCCAGTAAGCCAGTCAAAGGTAGAAGATAATACCCTAGTAAGGGAACCGAATATTAACCTATACCTTAAGTAATCGATGTGACCTCGATAGAGGCAAGGTAACAGGATGAGATGTTTGAGGTTTGTTCAAATCCCTGAACAGAGATAGAAATTCCTAAGGGATAGTGAATCAAGAGAGATAGAGATTAGATGATAATGAATAAAGGGTTAATGTTGACCTAGGTGCCTGAGCTAGATACCACATAGCAAGGTGATTAAATGTTCATTGTATGATGTGATGAGGGTATGGTGATCAATACCTGACCATAAGAATAATTAGTCAAGAGGTAAAGAAAGTTAGAAAGAGTAAAGTCAAGAAAGATCCCTCTTGAGGATAGAGATGAAAGGAAATGAACAAGAACATGATAGTGGATGGTTGTATTGGGAACTAATACACACAAAGAGATAAGCAAGTTCCTGGTGATACCTAGAGCTCGATGATGCTTAGATACATGATAATGTTAAGGACTAAACAGTACTCTTTTATGTCCCTAAGGCATCCAAGAGCGTGTAACCATGTAACTCAGGCCATTAAGGAATCTAAGAAATGAGATTCCCTTGGATAGATGCCACAGCCTATAAGATTGAGTAATCTAGTGGAGAGGCTCCCTTTAATAAGGATATGGTATTCAAGGAATGTACCCTGGCAGAGATTACATATGAGGAAAGTCTTGACCATGAAGCACCTCTCTAAGATTGGGAAGTAGTTCTTCGAACCAGAGTGACGCTGCTTTAGTAAGAGTAAGCTATCCTCTAAAGGAATGAAATGAAAAGTAAGTGGTTGAGTTGACAATACTCCAGTCAGAGCAATCTGTCCTCCCATAGGAAAAGTAGAAGCAGCCAAGGCAGGGCACAGGATAGACCTTACCCCAGAGAGAGAGAGTAAAACTGGTTAAGACAACAGAAGTGTGATATGCAAATAGATGCTCCTTGAGCTTAACAGGGTACTACGGAATATTGAAGGATAATGAGAATGTGATGATATAAGTCCTCTCCCGATGCTATCCGAATTATTAAGAGATAGTAAGGACTGCAGAGTCCTAAGACGAGACAGCCTGGCATTGATATAATGGCAAGTTAATGGGCGTTAGAGATGAGCCAGTGCCTAAGCATTCGAAAGGCACAAGAAAAGAAAAGTGGCCTAAGGAAGCTAAAATGAAGGGCTAAAGAAATATAGAAAGGCTAAGAATTCCAGGAGTTGACAGAGAGGATTGAGGAAGGCCTAAGAAGACAATACTGATATCTATGATCAATCTTGGGGAATTATCAGTCAAGTTACTAGCTGAGGGTAGGTAACTTATTTTATTACTCAACTCTATGGTCTAGAGTCTCCTAGAGATCCTAAGATGGCTCAGATTGATGATAGTATTCTAGGGTCATGATGGATCCTGAAGAGGCTTACGGTAGAGCGTAGTAGCTCCCAAGGTCATGGGAGACTAAGCCTAAGAGAAAATGGTTGAGCCATAAGGATAAGAGTACAGTACCTCCTTGGGAAGACAATGACCAGAGATGACTTTAAGATACTGAAACCTCCTTCAGCGGTGGACTAATATAGAGAGAGTACCCTTAACTTGTTCCAAACACCTTTATTGTGGATTAGACTGGGCTCAATTCTGTTCTAGTTAATGAAGGAAAGAAAGGAGATATGCCCTTAAAGTAAAAAAGGAATGGCAAGGTATACAACAAAGAATAGATAAAAGTTGTATTAAAAGAACCCAAAATGCCATGGTATAGTAAAATACCATGAAGATAGGTATACTGTCGTGGCATTATTACGAAAGAATGAGCCTAAAGTATAGGAAGAATGTGAGCAGTGGTGACAAAATGCTTAAAAGCAAAGGCCATGCTCATGCAAATGACATAAAAGTATAGAACGACAAGTTATGTAAGCAAGAAGACCAGGGTTGAAACCAAGAAACGAGGTATAATGAAAAGTCGAAGAGGTCAAAGTTAAGTATAAGTGGGGATATTCTCCTCAGTTAACCTCTCATTAAAGGTAAGAATAGAGGGTTGACTCGGAATTTCGAGAACGAAATTCTTTTGATAGGGGAAGAATTGTAACATCTCAACTTATGGGCCTAAAAGTATTAAAAATAGCCTGAATTGGATAGGCTACTAGACCCCTTTTGAGCAAAAGTCCCAAAGATGAGAAAGGAAGTCAAAGCAGTTTTAGGGACTAAACTGCAAAGTGAAAGTTTTAAGGGGCTAAAGTGTAATCAAAGTTATAGGCTCTAGTAAAGTCTCGAAGGCTCAAAAAGAGAAAAGAGGCTAGATACAAGCTAAGGGTTAAGTTAGAAACCTCAAAAAGAGGATTGTATGAAGTTAAGTCCAAGCAAGGACTAAACCGTAAATTCAGAAAGTTATGACCAACAGGGGTAAAAATGGAAGTGTATACAGGGAATTCCAAGAAAATGGGAAATAATACTCTAAGGCTCTTCTGTAAAGAGAAAAGACAAAAATACCCCTAAGACAGCTTAAATGGAATATATAAGGTTATGGCCGGTAAAAAGTACATGGTTCGAGGTGATTATTTAAAATAGCAAGAGACCTCAAAAATGTACACAAAAATGAGGTTAAATGGTTGAAAGGTTATACTAATTTATAAAATTAGTCCCGAAACTAAAGGCTAATGGAATAGCTTTAATAAATTAAAAAGCTGATTATGCCGATAAAAAGGCATTTTAGTAAATGAATTTTTATGCAAGGCTTAAAGGAAGTGTTATGGCCTAAAAAAATTCATAGATACTCTCTAGAATTAAAGGGAATTTATGGAGTAGATAGAAGAATTTTTTGAGCTCTAGAAGGCCATAAAGAAAGCCAGAGAAACATGGGTCAAGTAAATTCGGAGGAAACTTAAGGATTAAGTTTTGATCCAACGGCTAGGATCTAATCTCCCTTCTCCTCCACCACATTTGTGACACTTAGCACCTTCTAAAAGAATGAGGTAAGGATGATGCAAGAAGATGATGTAATGATGATGTAAAAGTCAACTTAGAGTTCCAAGATTGCCCTTAGTCTTTATATTAGCCGCCAAGGGTATTTTGGTCCATTCAAGCCAAATTTTTGGCTATAAATACCCCACCTTAGAAGAGCATTTTGGAATTCATTTGTAGAGGGAAAACTCTGCCAAGATTTAGAAAGGAAAACGTAGGAGTGAAGGCAGAAGAAGGAACAAGATTCAGGCTTTAAGATCAAGGTATGTGATGGTTATAGCATCTAACTTGATGACTATTTCAAATAACTTAGTCTTTGTATCTGATTTTGAAATTTGGTATGATTAAAGTACACTCTGTAAGGTTTAAATCCATGGGTAGAACACTTCATTTGGATATGTGTACGATTTATGGTGATTTTTCAAAATTAGGGTTTGAAATCTGGAAACAGTGTTTAACCTTTAAAAGAGTGTCAAATTCCGTACAATTATGGTACTGTTCAGCATAGAATTGATTCCTGAAACTATTTTTTATTCAAAGATAACTTAAGCAGCTTTTAGTGAGACTTGGAACCACTCAGTTTTGATCTTTTTTAGAATTAATTGTGAATTTTCAAATTTGAGGCAAAATTCTGAAATTTCTGTGTGAACAGTACTCGTGAAGCAAAATTTTCAGATTTGATCTTTTTGAATCTACGGCCATCAAAATGGTCCTAATTGATAATAAATCGATATTAAGGATGGGAAATGATGAAATTTATATTAGAAAAGTTAGAAAGAAAACCTTAAAACCAAGAGAAATGGTTGAGGTTCAAGAGAGCTAATCTTGAATATTATGTAGTCTCTTGGTCCTAATAGATTGTATGATCATTATGACTATGTTTAGGACCTTAGAACATCCAAGAGGATGTTTGTTGATGTTGACTAAATGCCCACATGGTTGGAAAGTCAAGGGAGTCAAAGGAAAAGTTAGAGGAAAGCTTGAGGTATGTCACACCTTACTATAATATTGACTTAGGTTCATTTCAAAATCATTTTTGACCACATTGAATGGTCTTGGGCTCACTTTTTACCATAAAAACGCTAATTTTCGGATTTTTACTGTTCATCAGGTAAAAATCCAGTTTTTCTGGCCCAACTTCAAAAATTCATAACTTAGTCTACAAAAATCCAATTGGGGTGTTCAAAATTCAACTTAAAGCTCTTTAAGTTCTCTTTCAAGGAAAAATAATCTCATTGTCCAATTCTTTATGAGAAAGCGTCAGGTTTTTGAGAAAACAACACTGTCCATTTGCCAAAAACCCTGATGTCCAAATTCTGACCATTAACTTTGAAAAATCATTATAAATCGTATACTAGTCCATTTTTAACGTATTAGCTATCAATTTGAAGCTCAGGATGTCATCTTTCATCATCCCAAATTTCAAGATTTAAAGCATTCGGGAACATAATCAAAAGGTCACATGAACCGGTCAGGGTCAGTGTGCTTCCAGCACTGTTAGTTTAATATTTACATAACCAAAATAAGCTCACGAATTTTGTGGCTAAACTCCACAAATCAACCTTCAATCTGCAGCTTCCCTTTTGAAGATTCAGGCCCTAAAATGTTACATGATTCTTGGGGGATGAGATTTTTGGAAATCCCAGTAGTAAATTAACCAACTATATCACCAAGCAAGCATCATTATTATGCATGATCACATTAGCTACTATGGATGAACTAACATGCTTATCATTTGGCAAACTCAATCATGCAAAGGCCAAAGCAAGATACTATAAAGAGCAGCCACATAACAATCAAGAGAGCTCAATCACAATAATAGCAATTAACCATACAATAATCAACAATGCTAGTTAGTGGTAGTAGCTAGGTTTAACTTACTACCTTGCTTCAAAAGTCTTAGCCTTTCTTCCTTCTCCTCTTTCCCTTGGTAAAAATCAAACCCTAACCATGTGATCCAACAAAAATGGCAGCAAGAATCATTATCCAACCATGAAAAAGCAAGAACATACATCAAAATGATTCTTGAACTATAAAGTTCCCTCCTTTGTTCACTAATTTTAGATTTGGTTCTCTTTAACCCTAAAAATCACTCCTTAACTTGTTCCTACATGGATTTTCATGTAGATTCCAAAAATGGGCTTAGATTTGTGAAAATAAAACTGATTATTCTAGCCACAAACTGACCAAACCACTAGAGGTTTTGACCTAAAATTTTCAGCTTTGCTTTTAGGCTTCTAACACTTGTTTCTTTTAGTCTACCCTATGCCATTCCTCATTTTAAGTATCATGGAAGCCTTAAAACAATGAAAAGCTCATCCTAGGGTCCAGTTCTTCACTTGGCCGAAAATAACTCTCACAACAACAACCATGAAAAATGCTTTAAAATCACTTAAACTCACTTGCCAACACTAGGATCTAGATTGTGTTGTTGTGTCTTAGCAAGTGTTATGATCAAAACTTCTTTGCCCTTTTTATTAATCAGTTCAGTCCACATTAAGAGAGGGAAGAGACAGATTCTAAATCATAAAAATGAAAGAAAATAAAGTAAGAACACCTCTAGTACCAAGATTTACCTTGAAAGCTTGCTTGAATGACCAAAGGTGCCTCCTTTTCTTCTTGTTTCCTCTCAAGCTCTCTCTTTTCTCTTGCTCTCTCTTTTGGACGAAATGGACATCTGAAAATGGGGGAGGAATGAGCTGATTAAGGCTTCAAAATATCCCAACCACCTTCTTTAATGATAGTCCAAGTGTCATTACCTTACTAAGTCTTGATTCCTCTCTCTTAATTAACATAATTCCAAATGAAATTATTTACTAAAGTCAAAATCCTCTCCATTCATGAAATGACACTTGGCTAATTCAAATCTTCTCCTTCAAGAGCTTGACACATGGCTTAATAGGATCCCTTGGATTTGCAAGACACCAATCTTGCTTTATCGGTATACTTTAGGCTCTGAGTTTAACTTCTTTTTTATAATTACAGTAACCTAGTCTCTGTAATTATTTTCTGTCAGATCCTTAATTTATTCTCCTTATTATTATCTTCCCAAATTGTCCTCTTTGTCTCAAAATTAATTTCCTAATATTTAAATAAAAAGGAAAATTAATTTCCTTCTCTTTAGGGATTTTTCCACTTTTCACATTTATTTGGAAAAATCTTGGACACTTGAGGGTCTCCATTTAATTCCATAATTCCTTATAATTCCTTGGGATCTCATGGAAATTTTCTTGGGATTTTATTCCTCTTAAAAATATTTATTTGGAATTTTTCAAATAAAATCCCTCAATTAGCCTAAATCACCCTTAAATTCTCTTATAATTTCTCTAAGGGTAATTTGGTCATAAAACCAACTTTACAATTTCATATAACTCTCAAAGGATGTTATCCCTATTTTTCCTTAATTTTCCATGGCTCGAAAATATTTTTCCTTATTTACATTTGACCAATTTTCTTTAATTAGTCAATTTCCTATAATTGGCTTGGAAAATTACTGTAATTATTTTCCACCAAAATTCTTTAACTTTTCCTTATTACTTTTAATCCTCAATAATTTGAGAATATTTCTTATCTCTAATTATCATAATACTGGATGTGACAAGGTACAAGGTGGTGAACTTACCTATTATTATTGCTTGATGTTGTATGCTTGTGTGTTGCTTTGTACATGTTATTTGAATGTTATTGTGACATGTTTTAGCTGCTGTAATTCCTATTCATGATGATTAGATTATGTCTCCATGGCCGTACATCAAGAAGTTAGCTTTGAGCATGCTAATATGTCACTAATTAACAACAGAATTAACAAGTTATGTGGAGTGCGTTGGCATCCATCTAGCATGTTTAATATGGTATTGTTTGCTACTGAGATTCCTCTGAATCTCACCCCTCCCTAACCAACCATTTAGGTCAATCAATGATGGGTAATAATGGTATGAGAAGCAAGGAGAAAAAAGTGAAGAACTGTTCATGTTAATGAATGATATTATTATCCATTATGTAATTCTCCTATATGATGTAATTTATGTTATGGATGCCTATGATGCCATGTAATTAATTATAATATTTATGGCATGAATGAAAGTGTATGAGTATGAATGGGAAAGAGTAAGCCCATGTTATGTATGCCAAAGAAATAAAAAGAATTAAAGTAAAGAGATGTTAAGAGATAAAACATAGGTCCTAGAGCAATGAATTTGTAGCTCCAATTTGACCTATCAAAGAATGAGTTAAGTCACGAGATTTAGTAGACTGATAGTACACATCCCAAGGTTTAAAATGAGAGATATATCACCTTAATTGGATGTGTACACAAAGAGATACGAATTTTCAAAGTTAAGGCACAAAATCTGAAAGTTCTAGATTTTTTTGAAATGAACAGTAATATTTATTGATTAAACTATATGAATTGGACAAAGATAAGTCCAATTAGATATTTTTTCCTTAAAGATCATGGAGATATATTTCTGTAGAATTTTAGAACACCTTAATACGATTTTTGTGGAGTTAGTTATGAATTTTTAAAATTAGACCTGTAATCTGGAAGTTAAACAGTGAATAGTAACCCGAGTTATTATGTTGAAATTTTAAATCCATGGGCTTGTGTCATGATCTACTTGAACCATAATGGTTACGAATGGATTGTTTGAGGGGTTTAATGTACGAAATTTTAGATGGGGAAGTAGAAATAAGAGAAGTGGGTATAGGTGAGGTAGATGGTGCTGGTTCAGGATGAGGAGGAGATGGTAGATGAGATAGGAAATCCTCAAAGCTGAAGGAGGTGGTCAGTGCAGAGAAATTGTTGCAGAGGGAAGCTACCATCCCTTTTAAGTCTCTGATCTCCCTTTCAACATAGTCAAACCTCTGAGAGACCTCCTTTTCCAGAACTACCATGGCTTGGCAATGAAGATCTAAAATTTTGGAAAGACCATCAAATTTCCTGTTTGATATTTCCCCATAGTCCTTGGCCGTGGCATACAATTTTTTCTCAAACTCTTGTAGCTCAGTTTGGAATATATTTCTAATGGAGTTACCATAAAATGAGGGGCCCAAGGTTTAAGAAGGTTCTGTAGAGGATTTAGCTTCATCTTGGCCCTTTGAAGCACTTGTTATTGGCTGTTTTCCTTTCTTCTTTCTTGCCAATTTCTATGAAGACCGAAAGGGCACCAGAATCTTCATCTTGTTGAGCTGGTTAATTCCAAATGTAGGAACTTTTATTTTGACTTCTCTAGGCTCGAATGGTGCAATGTTGTGTGCTTGGAGGAGGTATGTGACTAGCTGAGAATAGGGGATATGTGTGGATTAGGATTTATTAAGCATGAAATCCTTCATTTCACTGTAAATCAAGGCTCCAGTATTGATTTTCTCTCCACTGATTATCCTAGCTAATAGTAGGTAGTCATCCTGATTTAAATATGAAAAACTGCTAGACTTATTCACCATGGTCCTTGAATAAATGTAGTGGATTATTCTATAATAATCACACATTTGTTTCGGTAGGAAGTTCAGCTCTCCTGGGTAGCTATCACTTTGCATTAAAATCTCATATGCTTTTATGTTATTAATGTCCCCTCCTCTGACAGATTCCGGATTTCCCAGAAGTTCATTTATCTTGGCAGAAGTGAGGTTAATGGTTCTGCCTCAGAGTCTTGTTGTGAGATAATTATTCACTAAATTATCTTGGTCATCATACTCTTCTACGGATTCCATATTGCAATAAAATCTTTTGACCACTTCAAGACAGTATTCACCACCAATCCTTAGCTAGTTAGAATAGTGTTCCAGAGGGTTACTCAAATCTAATTTGATCTTCTTATTCTTTTCAAATTGTCCAAATCGTGCCTTACTTTGGGTCTATATCTCTTTTTCGTTGTAGGAGTGGTAACTTCTCTAGTCACTTCCAAGTTGTTTAACCCTCACCATTTTCTGTTATACCGAAGGATTCTGAGAGTTTGACCGGTGAAAGGAGTGTTTGAAGGATGCGATGGAGATCGAGGATGCTTAAGGAATGATTTCGGGTAGAAAGAGGTGAGAAATTTAATGAAACAGTGAATTTTGGACCGTTGTGCAAGAATAGGGGAACAGTTTTATTGAGTTAGGGCTTTGATAACAGACGGGGTTTTTCAAAAATTTAACATTGTAGATACCGAATGTATCGATCAAGTTATCGATCAATGAGTGATCGATCATGTGTTCGATAAATAAGAAGAACATACAAGAATGCTGAAGACAATTATCGATCAAGTTATCGAACAATGAATTTTCAATCATATTATCGATAAATTTTAAGTAAATGTGTGTACCTAGCCTGGTTAATTGATCATTTGATTGATTAATAATTTATTGATAAGCTTTTTGATAATTCTTATCCAGTTGCTAGACTTGACTGTGATTCTATGCTACTGTTGATCCATGTGTTGATTGATAATTGAGTGATCAATCAACTTATCGACAACATTCCTTCCAGCTTCTTTCTTTTGCTCCATATGCCTCATTTATCAATCAGTTGATCAATAAATCAACCCTTCCTTGCAACATGATTATCAATGTCTTCTTCGATCATTCCATACTCTGTTTATCCCTGTTTTTCTTCCATGGAACAGAGCTTCTTGCAAAACAAATTTCTATACACTCTGATGCTTAAGTTAGTCTTTTAATCATCAAAACTTTAAATCTAAAGACTTAAATTAGAGAGATAACATGGAATTTCTTACAGCTCATTGGGATTTACCATTTCCAATTCTCTTATGAATTAATTGAACTTCTATTGATCAAGGGGCTTTATGAAAATGTTTGCTATTTGATATTTAGTGGGGATGAATTCTACTTTTACATCTTTTTCTTGAATATGGTCTGGAATAAAGTGATGTCTGACATCAATGTGCTTGGTTCAGGCATGGTGAACTAGATTCTTAGACAGGCTTATTGTGCTTGTATTGTCACACAGAATTGGAATCTCCTTCAAGTTGATTCCTAAATCTTGTAGTTACTGCTTTAACCATAGGATTTGAGCACAACAGCTAGCAGTGGCAACATATTCAGATTCTGTGGAGATATTGCCATAGTATTTTGCTTTTTACTTGGCCACGAGATAAGGCATCCTCTTAGGAATTGACATTCTTTACTAGTACTCTTTTTGTCTATCTTATAACCTCCATGATCAGCATCTAAGTATCCCATTAAATGCTCTGTAACTTTCTTTGGATACTAGATTTCCAAATTTTGTGTTCTGACAAGATATCTGAGAACTCTCTTGAAGGCTTCTTCATGTGATTCCTCAGGGGCTGATTGGTATCTTGCACGCATCCCCACACTGAATTGAATGTCTAGTCTGCTTGTTGTTAGATAGAGTAATGACCCTATCATTCCTCTATATTTGGTCAAATTCATGTCCTTGCCCTTCTCATCTGCGTCAAGTGAGATGGTTGAGCTCATAGGAGTCTTCACACTTTTAGCATTTTCTAATCTATATTTCTTTAATAACTCCTTGAGAATTTCGTTTGGGATATGAATATGTCATTTCTCTTTTGCTTGATTTGCAATGCCAGAAAGAAGTTCAATTCTCCCATCATTAACATCTTGAACTCACCCTGCATTAACTTGGCAAACTCTTGACAAAGATCCTCATCAGTAGCTCCGAATATGATATCGTCCACGTAAATTTGAACAATTAAAAGTTCCTTTTTACTTCTTTTAATGAAAAGTGTAGCGTCTACTTTGTCTCTTTCAAAACCTTTTTCTATCAGGAAATTGCTAAGTCATTTGTAACAAGCTCTAGGGGCTTGTTTTAAACCATATAAAGCCTTTTTTCGTTTGTAAACATGATCAGGGAAATTGGAATCTTCAAAACTAGGATGCTGTTCAATAAAAACTTCTTCTAAGATATATCCATTCAAAAATGCACTTTTAACATTCATTTGATCTAATTTGAAATCCTTAATACAAGCAAAGGTTAAGAGTACTCGTATGGCTTCCAATCTAGCTACTGGAGCATATGTTTCCTCATAATCAATACCTTCCTGATTATAGCCTTAGCTACTAGTCTGGCTTTGCTCCTGACGATTTGTGCAAATTCATTGAGCTTATTTTTGAACACCCACTTGGTGCCTATGATCGGATAGTCATTCAATCTAGGTACTAATTGCAAAACTTGACTTCTTTCAAATTGGTTCAGCTCTTCTTACATTGCTACTATCCAGAATTCATCAGATAGAGCCTATAACATCCAAAATTTTAGGCCTAGAAATACCAAAAATAGCCTGAATTGGATAGGCTACTAGACCCCTTTTGAGCAAAAGTCCTAAAGATGAGAAAGGAAGTCAAAGTAGTTTCAGGGACTAAACTACAAAGTAAAAGTTTTTAGGGGCTCAAGTATAATCAAGTTAGAGGCTCCAGTAAAATCTCGAAGGCCCAAAAAGAGAAAAGAGGCTAGTTACAGGCTAAGGGTTAAGCTAGAAACCTCAAAGAGAGGATTGTATGAAGTTAAGTCCAAGCAGGGACTAAAGCGTAAATTTCGAAAGTTATGACCAGCAAGGATAAAAATGAAAGAGTATACAAAGAATTTCAAGAAAATCCTAGAAAATGGGAAATAATATTCTAAGGCTCTTCTGTGAAGTGAAAAGACGAAAATACTCCTGAGGTAGCTTAAATGGAATTTATAAGGTTATGACCAGTAAAAAGTATACCGTTTGAGGTAATTATTTAAAATAGCAAGAGACCTCAAAAATGTACACAAAAATGAGGTTAAATGGTTGAAAGGTTGTACTAATTTATAAAATTAGTTCCGCAACCAAAAGGCTAGTGGAGTGGCTTTAATAAATTAAAAAGCCGGTTATGCCGATGAAAGGGCATTTTAGTAAATGAATTTTTATGTAAGGCTTAAAGGAAGTGTTATGGCCTAAGAAAATTCATAGATATTCTCTAGAATTAAAGAGAATTTATGGAGCAGACAGTAGAATTTTCTGAGCTCCGGAAGGCCATAAAGAAAGCCAGAGAAACGTGGGCCAAGTAAATTCGGAGGAATTAAGTTTGATCCAATGGCTAGGATCTAATCTCCCATCTCCTCCACCACTTTCATGACACTTGGCATCTTCTAGAAGGTTGAGGTAAGCATGATGCAAGAAGATGATGCAATGATGATGTAAAAGTTAACTTGAAGTTCCAAGATTGCCCTTACCCTTTCTATTAGTCACCAAAGGTATTTTGGTCCATTCAAGCCAAATTTTTGGCTATAAATAGGCACTCTCTCCCCTTATATTTTGGCCAAGCAAGGAACTATAGGGGAAACTCTGCCACTCTTGCATCTAGAGAGAGAAAGAGCTATTTCTAGTGAGAGAAAGTCCACCTAAGTTCAAGCTTCAAGATCAAGGTATGTGGTGGCTGTAGTATCTCATTTGATGCCTATTTCAAATTAGTTACTGTTCATATCTAGTTCTGAAATTTTGCATGCTTAAAGTACACTCTGTGAGCTTTAAATCCATGGGTAGAAAAGTTTATTTGGATATGTGTACGATTTATGGTGATTTTTCAAATTTAGGGTTTGAAATCTGGAAACAGTGTTGAACTTTTGGAAGAGTTTCAAGTTCCGTAAAATTCTGGTACTGTTCTATGTAGAATTAGTTCCTAAAACTATTTTTTCTTTAAAGTTAACTTAATCAGATTTCAGTGAGACTTGGAACCACTCAATTTGAATTTTTCTAGAATTAATTATGAATTCTTAAAGTTGAGCAAAAATTTTGGGTTTTCTGCGTGAACAGTACCCGCGAACCAAAATTTCCAGATTTGATATTCTTGAATCTAAGGCCATCTAAAGTAGTCCTAATTAACAAGAAATGGAACATAAGGATGGGAAATGATGAGATTTATGTTAGAAAAGCTAGAAAGAAAACCCTAAGACTAAGAGAAAGGGTTGAGGTTCAAGAGAGATAGTCTTGAACTTTATGTAATCTAGTGGTCCTAATGGATTGTATGATCATTATGGTTATATTTAGGACCTTTGAAACATCCAAGAGGATGTTTGGTGATGTTGACCAAATGCCCACATGGTTGGAAAGTCAAGGGAGTTAAAGGAAAAGTAAGAGGAAAGCTTGAGGTGCAAGGTAGTGAGCTTACCTATTGTCATTGCTTGATGTTATATGCTTGTGTGTTGCCGTGTACATGTTATTGAATGTTATTGTGACATGTTTTAGCCGCTATAATTGCTATTCATGATGAGTAGATTATGTCTCCATGGCCATGCATCAAGAAGTTAGCTTTGAGCATGCTAATATGTCACTAATTAACAAGAGAATAAACAAGTTATGTGTAGTGCATTAGCATCCATCTAGCATGATTAATATAGTATTGTTTGCTACTAAGATTTTGTCAAATCTCACTCCTCCCTAACCAACCATATAGGTTAATCAATGATGGGTAATAATGGCATGAGAAGCAAGGAGAAGAAAGTGGAGAATTATTGATGTTAATGAATAATATTATTATTCATTGTGTAATTCTCTTATTATGTAATTTATGTTATGGATGCATATGATGCCATGTAATTAATTATAATGCTTATGGCATGTATAGAAATGTATGAGCATGATGGGAAAGATGAAAGAGAGCCTTTTCTTGTCGTTCGCTTAGAGGTTCTCGCTCAAAATTTATCCAAGCTATGCAGTAGTGCAAACTCGGGTCGTTCTCTTTTGGGAGCCTAAATTAGATGTCTAAGTTAGATTAATGCTATGCAGAGTAATGAAAAAGGGGTTTTTGGTGTTTTTATCCATTAATGAAATGCTAAAACTAAATGCAATTAATTCAAATCTAAGTGACTATGTTTTTGGATTTTTCTAAGATAGTAGTAATGAAGTGAAGTTAATGATATGTAATCTCTTGAATATAGCTTTGAAGCAATCATAGTTCAAAATAAGTATGGGAGTAGAAATCACCAAGTTTTCTAAATGAAAAACCTTAAAGAACTCTTTAAGTCTAGGATCTTAATCAATGGTACCCATTTCATAAGATCCTATTAAGCTCACTTAGTGGGTGTATTAAGATTAATTAATGCACTTGGTTAAATGCAAGCCCAGATCAATTCAACAATCACACATTACCATGCAAGACAGAGAGTATCAAAAGAGTTGCATAAAAACATACATGTAACCATATGTATTGAAGCTCAAATTCAACACTAATAATCCAATACACAAAACAATCATCCAGAATTGATTACAACCATAATCAAAATAGTTCAGCCCAAATTTACAAATCCTAAGACTTAGAAATTCATAAACAAAGAACTAGAACTTATAGATGAAGCTAACTCCCCTTTAAAGCTTTGTGAACTCATGCTTCTTCCACCATATTCAAGAGTTGAGAAGCTTAGCTAGTCATAACTCTTGAATCAACTCCAACTAGGTATTGTTCTTCAGCCATGGCAGCAGCAGATGGGAGAAATGGAAATAGGATTAGGGTTTCTGAGGTGGAAATGAGAGAAGAGGATGGAAGATACGTAGATGGTGGCTGAATAGAGGTGTTGTAGGAAATGGAATGGAGTGTTCCCTCGAAAATAGGGTTTCTAAGGGTTTAAAGGGTCCATATGGGCCGGATCATATGATTAGAGGCTCCATTTTCGCGTTCTGATCCGGATCTGGCGTTGCTGATACGAGTCTTTCGCCGCGGCGAAGCATTCCCGAGAGGAGCTCCGCCTAATCTTGTGTGTTCACCGCGGCGAAGCTGTAAGTTGGCCGCGGCGAACTCTGCCCGAGAGATCACTGGTGAGATTTCCATTTTGGCGCCGCGGCGAAGAATTCTCTTCGCCACGGCGAAGTGTGTTAGTGCTGATACTCTGATCTTGTGTTGTGTCATCCTTTGGTCTTTGATCTTAGCTCCAATTCTCAAGTGTCCTACAATAAAAAGCAACAATTTGAAGCATCAATTGTCCTAGAAATCAACTGAATACAATTAATAACCAATTATGACAATTTTAACCTCAAAAAGACACTAACTCAACGCAAGGACTCTTAATCTAAATTAAGCACAATTATCATCAAAAGGAGCCAAAATCTATGATAAATACCCTTAAAATGATATGAAATAACATAGAATAATTGGGCTAAATCAAAAGAGAAAGCCCATGTTATGTATGCGAACGAAATAAAAAGAATTAAAGTAAAGAGATGTTAAGGGATAAAACGTATGTCCTAGAGCAGTGAGATTGTAGCTCTAGTTTGACCTACCAAACGAAGGAGTCAAGTCATGAGATCTAGTAGACTCATAATACACATCCCAAGCTTTAAAACAAGAGGTAGATCACCTCAATTGGATGTGTACACAAGGAGATACAAATTTCTAAAGCTGAAGCACAGAATCTGGAAATTCCAGATTTTCAAAATGAGTAGTAATATCTATTGATTTAACTGTACGAATTGGGCAAGGATAAGTCTAATTGTATATTTTTTCCTTAAAAAGCATCAAAATAGATTTCTGTAGAATTTCAAATCACCTCAATACAATTTGTATGGAATTAGTTGTGAATTTTTGAAGTTGGACCTGTAATCTGGAAATTAACAGTGAATAGTAACCCGAGTAATTATGTTAAAATTTTAAATCTGCGGGCTTGTGTCGTGATCTGCTTGAACCATAACGATTATGAATACGTGCTCTAAAGGGTTAAAGGTAGGACGTTTTAGAGCCCCGACAACATTAGTTGGTTCAATATGTGAAATGAATGTAGAAAAACATACTTCATTAAACACTTGTCTTTGGATTTTGACCCCTTCATTGACTTCACCAATGACTTGTTCCAAGGGATGATTTCTATTATGTCTCTAAGCTTGAGGTTGTTCTAAATTTTCTTGTAAAAGAGGTTCATTTGAATCATCCTTGTTTTCTAAAGACTCTTATGAAAGTACTTTGTTTGAAGATTTGTTCAAATTCAATTTTTCAAAATTTTGAACGATCTCAGTATCATCATCTAGAGGTTTTGAAATCGACTTAGTTTCAGCAAACACAACATGTATTGATTCTTCAATAGTGAATGTATGTTTGTTAAAAACTCTATAAGCTTTACTACGATTAGAGTAACCAAGAAATAAACCTTCATCAGCTTTAGGATCGAATTTACTGAGGTTTTCTTTATTATTGTTGTGAATGTAGCACTTACTGCCAAAGATGTTTAGATGTGCCAGGTTAGGCTTCCTTCCTTTATATAGTTCATGTAGAGTTTTCTCGAGCAATGTTCTGATGTAAGCTCTATTGGAGATATAGCAAGCCGTGCTCATTGCTTCGGCCCAGAACACTTGTGAAATTCCTTTCTCATTCAGCATTGCTCTTGCCATTTCTGTGAGCACTCTATTCTTTCTTTCCATAACTCCATTTTGTTGAGGAGTTCTCAGTGTTGAGAAGTTGTAATCAATCCCATGCTCATCACAATAGTTCACAAATTCATTGTTCTCGAATTCTCCTCTATGGTCAGACCTGATTGACACAATAGAAGTACCCTTCTGATTCTAGACCTTTTTGGCAAAAATGATAAATACATTAAATGTCTCATCTTTAGAGGAAAGAAATAGAGTCCAAGTGAATCTCAAATAGTCATCAACTATTACAAGAATATATAGGTTTCCACCAAAAATTTTGACTCTTGACGGACCAACCAAATCCATATGAAGCATTTGGAGTGGCCTCTAGGTTGAGACTATCTTCTTTGATTTAAATGAGGACTTTATTTGTTTACCCTTCTGACAGGCATCGCAAATAATGTCATGTTCATATTGAATTTTAGGTAAACCAATAACCAAGTCTGATTGAACCCAATTATTCTATGTTATTTCATATCATTTTAAGGGTATTTATCATAGATTCTGGCTCCTTTTGATGATAATTGTGCTTAATTTAGATTAAGAGTCCTTACTTTGAGTTAGTGTCTTTTTGAGGGTAAAATTGTCATAATTGGTTATTAATTGTATTCAATTGATTTCTAGGACAATTGATGCTTCAAATTGTTGCTTTTTATTGTAGGACACTTGAGAATTAGAGCCAAGATTGAAGACAAAAGCATTACACAACATGAGAGTTTCCAAGAAAATGCTGTGATGTGGCAAAAAGTCTGAAAATGTGCATTAGTGACTATTTTGGAATAGTTCGTCGAGGTAAACTTTTGAGTTCGTCGTGGCAAACTCTCAAAATCTCACCAAAATTCCCTTTTGGAATAGTTCACCACGGCAAACTTTTGAGTTTGCCGCGACAAACTCTCGTATCAGTAACGTCAAATTCGGATCTAGAACGCAAAAATGGACCCTTTACTCATATGATCCGACCCAGATGGACCCCTAGAACCCTTAGAAACCCTATTTTTGACCAATCACTCCATTCTATCATCTCCAACACCTCTATTCTCTCATCTTCTTGCCTCTCCACCTCCATTTTCTTCCCTATCCATTTTCTTCATCTTTCCTTCACTCCATCTCATGTCCTTCCGCTCCCAGCTACCATGGCTGACAGATTCACTTCAGTTGGAGCTTTTTTTTTTGAAGCTATGGAGGGCTAAGGTTTATCAACTCTTGAAAAATGGTGGTGTGGCATGAGTTTTCAAGCTTCAAAGGGGAGTTTCAGTTTTAGTTTTTAGTTTCTAGCTATGTATTTATGATTTTCTAGGTCTAGGATTTGTAAATTCTTAGTGAGACACTTTAGTTGATTCTATAATTATTGGTTAATGATTTACTTTTGTAGTTTGGATTATTTAATGTTGAATTCTGTGCTTAAATATATGTGGTCACGTATATGCTTCTTTGTAGCTTTATTGATTCTCTCCTATCTTACATGGTCATGTTTTGATACTGAGTTGATTGTGGGTTACATTGAGCCAATTGCATGATCATTCTCAAATTACACATTAGGGGAGCTTAACAATGTTTTCATTAATGAAGTTCATTGATTTAGACATTGGACTCAATGAGTTATTGAGGTTGTTATTAAGAAAACTTAATAGATTTGTGAAACTCCCGATATCTTAAGTGAACTATGATTACCATCAAAACCATTCTCAAGAGATTTCCTGTCATTCATTTCCATTCCATCATTATTATCTTAAAACACAAAAATATAGTAGCTTATGTTTATTTCCATTGCATTTAGTTTAGTCACCATTCATTTAAATCTTAAAACCCAAAACCCCATTTCATTGCATTGCATGGCATTTAGTCTAGCTTAGGTAATTAATAAAGGCTCCCAAAAGTGAAACGACCTGAGTTTGCACTATACTGCATAGCTTGGATTTATTTTTGATTGAGAACCCCAAGGTGAATGACAAAAGGCTCTCATCAAAGTCCCCTTTTTGTTAATTTTGAAAGTTGATTCATGTTAACATGTGCAAGTCATTTATGCCAAAGTCAACTTTCCTCCTTTTTGCTAATAAAATAGTTTTCTGAAAGTTTTGAACCAATTAGAATAGTATAACAATTACTATCCCTTGGAGCTCTTAGCTTTACGGTCAATTCCTCCTTCTTCAGTGGTAAGTCATCTTTGCTTATCACTAGGCATTCCTCTAAATGGAAGATTACCTAATTGTTCTTATCAATACTCTGACTAACACTTAGTAGATTGTGACACAAGCCTTCTACATAGTACACATCTTCAACCTTCATCCCTTTGTCACTTCCTATTTCTCTGATTCCAGCAATTCTTCCAGATTGATTACCATCGAAGCTCACTTTGCCTCCTTCTCTTGGTTTGAGTGATGTGAACTTCTCACTATCACCCGTCATATGTCTTGAGCAACCACTGTTGATATACCATTTGTTTGTTCTGGATGCTTTAAGACACCTCTGCAACAACACAATCATGTTTTAGTTACCCATACCTTCTTGGGTCCTTTTTGGTTAGTATAGATTGTCCTAAGTACATAAGTACCTTTGGGTACCCATTTTAATGTCCCGTAGGTTCCTTTCTTCTTGTGATGACAAGAAAAAGTTGTGTGACCTTTAAGGTTGCAATATAAACATAATGCAAGAGGATTAGAAGAATGAACAGTATTTTCAAAGAAGGTAAGATACGACCGACCACCACTTTTCTTTTTATCTTTCCTCTTATCTCGAATAGTATCATATCCTATTCTAGTTTTATCCATCAAACACCGTTGGGCTCCTAGAATCACTTTGAGCATTTCACTGCCCTTGGTGAATTTCTCCAAGGTTCTTGTGAGGTTCTCGGCCTTTCTTCTGTTTTGCTCACATTTTATACATGTTGGAGGTGGAGTTGTGTTATCTTTTGCTTCCCTTGCTGTTCCTCTAGAAGCTTAATTTTTTACTTAGAGCTTACCAATTCTTTGCAATTCTTACTAATTTGGAATGTAATTATTGTATTCAGATTGTAATTCATCATAGGAGGGTTCAGAAGTGATTACCTCATCTGTCTCTGAATCTTTGTCTTCTTGAGCCACGAGATAGATGTTGGCTGCTTCTTTGTCATTGCTCTCTTCTTCCTCTGAGGAACTATTTTTCCAAATTAATGTGACAAATGCTTCCTTCGTTCTGAATTTCTCTTTCTTTTTTTCTTTGTCCTTCATCTTGGACAGCTGAGGACACTCTGCTTTGATGTGTCCCGGCTTTTTGCATTTGAAGTAGATGATTGGATCCTTTGGCTCATTTTGAGATATTGAGGTTTTGCGTTTTGATTAAAACCTCCTTTCGGCTTTGTTTCTGTAGAATTTCTTGAACCTTCTGACTATGAGACCCATTTCATCATCTTCCAGGTCCTCTTCATCTTTATCTTCACTCTCTTGAGTTCTAAGGGCGATGCCTTTGTGATTCTTCTCGTTCATTTGCTTTTTGTATTTTTGCTTGCTCTCATACTCCACTAGACTCCCAAGCAGAGCTGTGACAGAGCCAATTAACTCTCCCTTTATTTCCTCTATGGCCATTACTTTTGGCTCCCATTCTTTTATGAGGCCACTTAAGATTTTCATCACTTGATCCTCTTGACTATACTTCTTTCTGAGTACAGTGAGATAATTGATAAGTGTCACACCTTACTTATATAGTACCTTAGCATTCATTTAGAACCATTTCATACCATGTTGGATGGTCTTACACTTAAAAATTTTAATTTGGACGTTAATTTTCGGAAAATTACTGTTCACTGTCCAGTTTTCAGATTATAGGTCCAACTTTGAAAAATCATAACTAATTCTAGAAAAATCATATGGAGGTGTTCCAAAATTCTACAGAAATCTCTTTCAATACTCTTTAAGGGAAAAATATTCAACTGAACTCATCCTGATTGAAAACGTACATTTTACTGGATTAAGATTGCTATTCGTTTGGTAAAATCTGGACTTTCCAGATTCTGTGCCTTAATTTTGAAAATTCATATCTCTTCATATACAAATCCAAATGAGGTGATTTACCACTCGTTTTAAAGCTTGAGATGTGTACTATAAGTATACCAAATTTTGTAGCTTAACTCATTCATATGATAGGTCAAACTGAAGCTTGAAACTAACTGTTCCATGACCTACGTTTTATCCCTTAACATCTCTTTACTTTAATTCTTTTTATTTCTTTGGCATACCTAACATGGGCTTACTTTTTCCCATTCATGTTCATACATTCCTATACACACCATAAGCTTTATAATTAAGTACATGGCATTCACAACATAAGTCATAACATAGGAGAATTATACACTGAATAATAATATCAATCATTAGCATCAATAACTCTCCACTTCTTCTCCTTGCTTCTCATGCCATTAGTGCCCACCATTGATTGACCTAAATGGTTGGTTAGGGAGGGGGTGAGATTCAGGGAATCTTAGTAGCAAACAATACCATATTAATCATGCTAAATGGATGCTCATACACTACACACAACTTGTTTATTCTTTTGTTAATTAGTGACATTTCCCATCCTTATGATCCATTTCTTGTCAATTAGGACAACTTTAGATGGCCTTAGATTCAAGAAGATCAAATCTGGAAATTTTGGTTCGCAGGTACTGTTCACGCAGAATCTCCAGAATTTTTTGCTCAACTTTGAAAATTCATAATTAAATATAGAAAAATCCAAATTGAGTGCTTCCAAAGCTCACTGAAATCTCCTTAAGTTAAATTTAAAGGAAAAATAGTTTCAGGAACCAATTCTATGCCGAACAGTACTATAATTGTACGGAACTCGACAATCTCCCAAAAGTTCAACACTGTTTCCAGATTTCAAACCCTAACTTTGAAAAATCACCATAAATTGTACACATATCCAAATGAAGTGTTCTACCCATGGATTTAAAGCTCACAAAGTGTACTTTAAGAATGCCAAATTTCAGAACCAGATATGAACAGTAACTAATTCGAAATAGGCATCAAATCAGCATGTAATTCTTCCAATTTTCACATAGATCCACTTGAAACAACCTTTAATCCATGTGTTTTACCTAGATCTAACATCAAAACTTCCTCCTCTACAATATATATGTTTTGGCCAGCATCAAAAGAGAAGGGAAACTATGATTTTCAACCGTACAACTTAAGCAAACAAGGTGAAAAACAACTTAAAAACAAAAACTAACCTTGAATCCTTGATTGGTTGATCAAAGTTGATAGCTTTTCCTTGGTTCTCCTTCAAAACCCTCTCTTTTCCCTCTTCCTCTCACTTGGCCGAAACACCATCATCAATTAGGGGGAGAAGAAGCTCATTAATGTGTACAAAATATCCCACCAACCATCATTAATGTTATGCCAAGTGTCATAAGCCTACTTAATCTTAATCCTCTCTCTTAATTAACTTAAATCATAATGTAATTAAATTCCAAAGTCAAGATCCTCTCTATTGGTAGTTTGACACTTAGAAAGCTTTGATTACTATCTATGAAAGGCTTGACAAGTGGTGACTTGTGGGCCAAGTAAAGTGCAAGACTCTGATTAACACTTTATCGGTGCACTTTTACTCCGGGTTTAACTTCTTTTCTATAATTACAGTGCTCTGACCTCTGTAATTATTTTCTGTCAGATCCATAAATTCCCTTTAATTCTAGAGAGTATCTATGAATTTTCTTAGACCATAACACTTCCTTTAAGCCTTGCATAAAATTCATTTACTAAAATACCCTTTTATCGGCAAAACTAGCTCTTTAATTTATTAAAGCCACTCCACTGGCCTTTTGGTTGCGGGACTAATTTTATAAATTAATACAACCTTCTAACCATTTAATCTTATTTTTATATACATTTTTTAGGTCTCTTGCTATCTTAAATAATTAC
Organism: Neltuma alba; assembly: GCF_004799145.2. Taxonomy (NCBI): domain Eukaryota; kingdom Viridiplantae; phylum Streptophyta; class Magnoliopsida; order Fabales; family Fabaceae; genus Neltuma; species Neltuma alba. The sequence continues at coordinate 17,958 of NW_021635324.1, read as the reverse complement.
CTCAAATGGTATACTTTTTACCGCTAATAACCTCATAAATTCCATTGAAGCTGCCTCAGGGGTATTTTTGTCTTTTCTCTTCACAGAAGAGCCTTAGAATATTATTTTCCTTTTTTTTTGGGATTTTCTTGGAATTCTATGTGTACTCTTCCATTTTTATCCCTGTTGGTCATAACTTTCGGAATTTACAGTTTAGTCTCTGGTTGGACTTAACTTCATATAATCCTCTCTTTGAGGCTTCTAACTTAACCTTTAGCCTATATCTAGTCTCTTTTCTCTCTCTAGGCCTTTGAGACTTTACTGGAGTCTCTGACTTTGATTATACTGAAGCCCCTGAAAAACTTTTACTTTGCAGTTTAGTCCCTGAAACTGCTTTGACTTCCTTTCTCATCTTTGGGACTTCTGCACAAAGGAGTCTAGCAGCCTATCCAATTTAGGCTATTTCTGGTACTTCTAGGCCTAAAAGTTTAGATGTTACAATAAGGTGTGAAAATATGACTTTTATATCCTAAATGCTTTATCTATCCTTTATTCTGAACAATTCAAACTCCATAGTGAGAGTGTTGATTCTGCTTTGTTTTACGCCGGTTGTTCCTTCGTGAGCAATCTCCAGTATCTCCCATATTTATTTTACAGTTTCCAGGCTGGAAACTTGAAAATACTCTTTTTGGCTAAATGCACAGGTCAGAATATTGGCAGGTTTATCATTTAATGTCACTAGCCTCTTGTCTTCTTCATCGAACTCCCTTAGACTCTTACAAACTTATTGACCGTCTTCAATTTTCATTGGAACGTAGTTGCTGTGTTCAATCATGTCACACCCTGATAATTTTATTCTAATTGATGAATGATTTGTGACTGACTACGGTCAAGTAGTATAGTAGACTGGTAGAGGACCCAGGCTATGAGGAAAAATCAGGATAGGGACATAACGGTCATTTTTTAAAAGATCGGTCAAGAAAGGGCAGTATTGGAAATAATGTCCAAAATTCCTGAAAATTCCCAGAAAATCATGAAAAATAGAAAGAAGAGTACAAAATAATGTTTGAGGCTTAGAAGATGAATATAAGATTAAAAATAATTTATCAGGGAATTATTTGTAATTATTGGAATTTTTGGTTAATTAAGAAAAATTAGCCAATTTTCATTATTTAAAATATATAGAGGCCTCAAAAATTCAAGGAAAAATAGGGATAAATTATGTGACATATTATCCTAATTTATAAAATTACTTCCCACCTTTGGATGTACAGAGGTTAGCTTAAAGAATATTTATTACCGAATTATTATCGGTAGAATAGTGATTTTTGACAAAATAAAATTTAGAAAATTATAGAGGGAGGTAAAACTTGAGAAAAATCATGGATTACCCTTGGGATGAGGGGAATTTAATGAGGTGTTGAAATCAAAATTTTGTGACAATAAATTGGACAGGATTGTTGGAAAATCGGACCGAAAATACACAAATAATCAGTGGATTGCACTGATTATTGGATGAGTAATTTTTTTTCCAATATTAAGAGTAATATTTCGGCCAAAAATAAAGGGGGAGGACAAAGTTGGAATTTTCCAAATTGTTCAAGGGCATAAAGGGAAATAAGAGACAAAACAATAAAATAATATTTTATTTCCACATGAAAATCACATGGTGATTAGGTGTCCATCCATGTGTCAACTTCTTATGGTGTGTGCCCTAAGATTTGTCCATGTGTAAAGTAGAAAACAATGGACGGCCAAGATCGCATCTTTTTCGCGAAGGGCATTTTTGGAATTTTGAAATATCAAAGCCTATAAATACCCCCCTTCCATGAAGAATTCGGCCAAAGTGGTTTGCATGAGAGGGAATGTTGTGTTCTTGAGTTCTAGGAGAAAGAAAGGAAGAAAGAAGAGAGAGAAAGGGAGAAAGCAAAGTTAGACACCTCTAATCGCCGATTAAGAGCTAATTAAGGTATGTTTACCTCCCTAAGTGTTAATTATTTTTAGTTATATATTTATTTGAGGAAGATTAGGATTAATTACCTTGATTAATTATGGTTTAGTGATAGCTAAGATTAATCATGTTATTTGATTAAAGATTAGTAAGTAATTAAGGTTAGCTACCTTGATTAATTAGTAATTAGTGATTAGTTATGCTAATTGAAGGATGATTAATTAATGGTTAATCATGTTGATTAGAGAATGATTAATGGTTAATCCATAAGGGATTAGTGACTTAATCTTAGAAGATTATGTTGTACTAATGATTATGTGACTTGAGGACCTTAATTAAATATCGGATTAAGGATTAAGGGTTAGTGATTAACCAAGAAAGCATGATTAATCATGGATTAAAGAAGAATTCCAAGACCTTAATTGAGGATTAAGGTTTGGTCAAACCAAAGTCAAAGGGTTAGGAACGGTATACAGAAATTATAAATTGAAAGGCACAAGGGTAGCATTGTATAGAGAAAGAATTGTATACTGGATATGGAATTTACCATACCCTTACTGTATGGTTGATAGGCAATTTTCTGGAAACCTAGGAGGATCTCCAGCAAGGAAACAAGGAGGAAACATTAAGCGTGGAATTGAGGTAGCGTGAACTTGCAATTATTTTGATCTGCATTTGGTGTTTCTGCTATGTGTGTTTATGTGCCATGAGAATGTTTATGCCCAGATGATGTGAACTCCTTGCAATGTATGCCTTGGCTCTTGCATGATTGAGTTGTGACCAGAATGATTATATGCTCCATGATATGATGACATGGATACAGAATGGCTATGGCATGGCATAAAGACTAGAAATGTTATTTTACTGCATGTAGCATGACATCTTATGCATGTTGACTTGATGGTTGTATGTTTAATGCTACTGGGATTTCTATGAAATCTCATTCCTCCTATAACATGATATCCTAGGTGCCACTACTGCCAAGGAGAAGGGAAAGGAAATAATCATGGCTTGAGGAAGTTATGAATTATGTATTGTATTATACAGTTTTGAACCTTTCTCTTTCAAGCCATGTAAGCATACTCTGATCATGAACACATGATATGATAACCTTTTTGAATGTATATTAATGGTAGAGCAGCTTTATATGTGATTATGGTATGATTATAGTGAAAAACGAAATGCTGTTAGAATTAGTGAAAAAGGGGATAAAAATGGTCTAGATTTGACCAAACTTTGACCAATGAAGACCCTATTCAATTAGTTGAATTTTTCCCTGAAATTTGGCATGCAAATAGATCTTATTTTTCCCTTTAAAATGACTAGTAAAGCGTCACAATCGGAGCTCTATGTAAGAAGTTATGCCTTTCCGAAGTTAGGCAAAAATCCTGAAAAATAGAAAAATGACCAAATGAACAATGCTTTTTGAAATTAAAAACGGATGTGTTTCTGATTAAATTGGAACTTGAGTTCATTTTTCTTTGATAGATGATGTTAAGAGCTTCGAGTGAGACTTGGAACGACCTTGTTTCAATTTTTCTAGAATTAGTTATGATTATCCAAAGTTATGCCAAGTTTAAGGTTACAATGAATAGTAATGCGGGAAAAGAATTTTTCAAATTCAGGTTTTTCAACCCGGTAACCTTAAATTGCGCTTCCGAATGTCTTAACTTGGCATAATATAAGGTCATAAACGTAAGGTGTTACAAATCACATCCCATAAACCATATTTGGTAGCGTTGATGAAGATCTTCATCCTTATTTTCCAGAAGGTGTAGTTTTCTCTGTTGAAACTAGGAGGCTTAGATGTTGAGCATCCTTCAGGTAGCATACTATCTCCGAAACCTGTCATGGATCTCTCTTCAGACTGTTAAGTCTTTATTAAAGACACCTAGTTTGATACCAAATGTTAGTGTCAGTCTCACCCAAGAGGGGGATGAATTGGGTGAGTAATAAAAAATGTGACCGAATTGAAACAATGAAATTAATAAAACAGAGAGCTTTAGAGTTAGATGAAAGATACTGGATTTATACTGGTTCAATCTTAACCACTTGACCTGCGTCTAGTCCTTCGAACACATTTGAGATTTCTATTATGATCTAAGATTAACTAAGCTCTTGGTGCCTCAGTACAGCAATTGATCTTCTCAATCACTCCCCCTTACTACCCGTGAGGTTACAAACCCACTCAAGAGTCCATACTCTTGAGTTACACTCAGAAAGTGATTAAAGATGATATGTTAGTCTCTTTCACAGAGTAAATGAATGAGAAATACTAAAGCTCAGTAAAGATGAAAATAGAGTATTAAATGTAATAGTAAAATATTTGCAGAAGGTAGCTCATGTATTCAATATCTGCATTCAATGCTTCGTCGTGCCTTTCATAGTTACAGAAGTTTAATAACCGTTAGATGGAAGAGCTTCTAGCCATTGAGAGTTCGGTTGCGTGTTTTCCCAATTGCAACAGTATTTGCCATTTAATGCTTTTGACATAGTAGGTTACAGGCTACTGAATAACTGTTGGGTAACAGTTGAATTTTCTTCATAATCTAGAACAATACTTCAATCTAATAAGTTTTTCCTTCAAAAAGAAATTCAAGAAGATAACTGATAAAATGATAGTAATATTCATATGATAGAAGAGAAGTAAATTAGTCAAACATTAGATCCAATAATTATGAACTTATCATCCTTGATAAAAGATATGATCAATAACTAGTTTATTGATTACGTTATCGATTAATTAAGATGAAGGATTTTGAAACAAATAACTACATTTATTGATCAAGTTACGGATTAACTCATGATCGAACAAGTGATCGATAAATGAAAAGAATGACTTCACAAAAATTATGTAGAGAAAAGACTCAAGGTCAACTGTGATTTTGAAACACTTAAAATAGAGTATTAAGTTAATCAGCAAGGCTGAGAAAAGCTCAAAGAGAAATATTCAGAAGATTCTTAAATCTCACCGTAGCTTCTGGTATTAAAAGAGTTAGGTCATTGATTGAATTAGTGATCGAAAAATGTTTGATCAATCAATTTATCGATTAACATAAACAGGAGAGAATTTGATTGTCAAGGTATATTGATCAAATTCTTTATCGATAAATAGATGAAAGAAAATTTGATCAATAAAATGAAGTTTAAGAAAGATTTTCATAAAGAGCATAAATCCTAAGATGATCAAGTAAGTGATCAATTAGAGACTTATCGATTGAATGATCGATAATAATGTAGTTGAGAAGCTCAGTTCTGAAATCCTAGGAGCATGTTTGATCGATCACGTTATGTGAAAATAGAATATTCAGATGATTGGATGATCGATCATTTTATCAATAAATTGATGATCAATCAAGTGATCGAAGAAAGAATTAAACAGTTTAAATCAGTGAAAAGGTGATGATCGATCATTTGATCGATAAACGGTTGATCGATCATTTGATCGATAAACGATTGATCGATCAAGTGATCGATAAAGTAATTTTCAAAAGCACTTAACCAAAAGAAAAATATCAATAAGCAGGTGAGATATTATGCAATGACAAAATATGTTATCGATAAAGCTACGATTGATAAAGTGATTGATAAATGATGATTAAAAAAAATACAATGAAAGTAGGAAGCTTTACCATTTATCTATCTTCTCATCGATAACTCATTTATCGATCAAGTGATCAGTAAACACTTACCAAAAATTGTGTCCCATTATCTGTCAGTTGTTCGATCACTAGATTATTGATCAATTGATCGATAATTTTCTGCAAACTTCTATACAAAACAGTGTTAACGATGATCGATAAATTGATCAATCAACATATATAAATTGATTTATCTATCAAGTTATCGATTAACATTTTTGCTAAATTATTTGTTTACACAAGAACTTTATCTATCATGTGATCGATAAATCCTTGATCGATCACCTTACTAAAACACAGATTCCTTAATTTGTTATCATCAAAACCTTAAATCTAACAGTACTTACACATATTCTTTGGTCAATTACTCATATGTACTAATCCTAAAATATTGATATAATAATTCAATATAGTTTACAACCATATATAACAACATATAATTACAAAACATTGTTTCTATAACATAAACTCGCTTATCCTCTAAGTGAATCCCTTTCCTTTCTCCTTGCCCTTAGTCACACCACCTGGGATTCCTATTACTATTTATACATTGAGGAGGAGTGAGATTTCATAGAAATCGCAATAGCATTGAATTACAATCATCATGTAAATCGAGCAAGTATAATATGACATGTTATAAAACTTCAAGACATCCTCAAGTCACATAAAATCATATTTTGCATCATACTAAAAGTGAAACATCAACAAATTCATATATGCATATTTCTATGCATTTGGCCAAAGCACAAAGAAATTTCATCAAGTCAACCATTATCACCACATAATTTCTCAATTCAAGCAATCAACATAATCACATTAAACAAGTAAGATAAACAATCAAATTATAATGCTACCTCTTAATCCTTGATACAATTCATCCTCCTTAAGGGAATTATGCTCTCCTTGAATTTCCTCCACAAAACCTATTAATTCAAATGTAAACACATTCTAATTCATAAAAAATTCAAGCATAAACACTAATGCTTGACATTAAGCTTAATTAAACCCCTTTTTCCTTGATTTTTGACATAATTATTCCCTCTTTGTTTCCATCAATCTCTTAGTCTATTCCTACACAATTTTTCATGTAGAATCCAAATGTCTAATCAGATTTATAAAAATCACACTCCTTCCCTTCCATTTAAGCTTGGCTGAACAGGAATCCATATTTTCCAAAAATTCTATATTTGATTCCAATGATTTCAAACACTTCCCTTTAGTATATTTCTACACAAAAACACATTTTAAACTCATTGGAATCATCAAAACACATCAAAACAAACTCCCACCCCAAGATAGCATAGTGGCCGAATTGATGTGTCTTGAAGCTTAAGTTGATTTTCTTCCAAAAATCAATCTATATACCACTTAAACATGCTTATTCCACATCATATTTAAGGTCTCTATCTTTTCCTAAAGGATAAGCACGTTAGCCGAATTTATGACAGCAAAACACCTCCAAAACAATTCAATTTCCTAACCAAAACAAGCTTTAATCTTAACGAAACCAAAGCTCAAACATATCTTGGTGAATCCTTGATTAATGCTTGATGATTTATTGTCCAAAAGAACTTATCAAATTCATTCTCCAGCTCCAAAAATGAAATGGGCAGCACCTCCCCTTAGTTTACCAATTTTCTACCTATTTTTAGATATTTTGAGGGGATATTTATACAGAAATAAATCTTTCCTCCCCCTTGATCAATGGCCAAAATTTAGCCAACAAAAGTGGCCATGTGGCTACCATCCAAGTCTCAAATTCTCAGATCGTGCTAAGTGTCCTGTCTCCAGAACTTTCCTACTGATATTTATGCAAAAATTAAATTTTATTAATTTTTAATGAAGGGTTGAAAGAGAGCCTTTTCTTATCGTTCGCTTAGAGGTTCTCGCTCAAAAATTTATCCAAGCTATGCAGTAGAGCAAACTCGGGTCGTTCTCTTTTGGGAGCCTAAATTAGATGTCTAAGTTAGATTAATGCTATGCAGAGTAATGAAAAAGGGGTTTTTGGTGTTTTTAGCCATTAATGAAATGCCAAAACTAAATGCAATGAATACTGATCTAAGTTACTATGTTTTTGGATTTTTCTAAGATAGTGGTGATGAAGTGAAGTTAATGATATGAAATCTCTTGAATATAGCTTTGAAGCAATCATAGTTCAAAATAATTTTGGGAGTAGAAATCACCAAGTCTTCTAATGAAAACCTTAAAGAACCCTTTAAGTCTAGGATCTTAATCAATGTCACCCATTTCATAAGATCCTATTAAGCTCACTTGGTGTGTGTATTAAGATTAATTGATGCACTTGGTTAAATGCAAGCTCAGATCAACTCAACAATCACACATTACCATGCAAGACAGAGAGTATCAAAAGGGATGCATAGAAACATATATGTAACCACATATATTGAAGCTCAAATTCAACATTAACTAATCCAATACACAAAACAATCATCCAGAATTGATTACAACCATAATCAAAATAGCTCAGCTCAAATTTACAAATCCTAGACCTAGAAATTCATAAATAAAGAACTAGAACTCATAGATGAAGCTAACTCCCCTTTGAAGCTCTTGGAACTCATGCTCCTTCCACCATATTCAAGAGTTGAGAGGCTTAGCTAGTCATAACTCTTGAACCAACTCCAACTAGATAATGTTCTTCAGCCATGGTAGCAGCAGATGGAAGAAATGGAAATGGGATTAGGGTTTCTGAGGTGAAAATGAGAGAAGAGGATGAAAGATACGAAGGTGGAGGCTGAATGAATGTCATCTCCAGTCATCATACCCAAAATAGGGTTTCTAACCCGAAACTTACGTGCATGGGTCGGTTTTTGGGGATGGGTAGGTCAAAATTTCCCGAAATGGTCGGGTCTGGAATTTGCTGCTTCGAGAGGTTCGCCGCGGCGAATAATAGGTTCGCCGCGGCGAAACATGACAGAGACCTATCTTCGCAGAAGGGTTTTCGCCGCGGCGAAGTGGGATGTTGGCCGCGGCGAACATAGGCAGAGGGTCTTCTCTTGCTTCTTTTGCCTTGAGTTCTTCAATTCTGGCCCCAAATCTTTAGTGTCCTACAATAAAAAGTAACAAATTGAAGTATCAATTGTCCTAGAAGTTAATTGAATCCAATTAACAACCAATTATGACAATTTAATCCTCAAAATGACACTAACTTAAAGTAAGAACCATAAATCTCAGTTAAGCACAATTTTCATTAAAAAGGACCAGAAAGTATGACAAAAATCATGGATAATGATATGAAAAGAAATTAATATTTTGAGCTCAATCAAATTCCCCCACACTTAGACCTTTGTACTCCTGAACAAAGCGTGAGAATAATTCAAAGTGACACTAGAACAAAGAGAAACACTACCATGCTTAAAGATGAAAGTAGAAGATTAGTAGGAAATTCTCACGGAGTTGACATCGTAAACAAGGACATGCTAAGAAAATGAGCACAAAGGAAAATCAACTTAAAAGATTGATTAAGAAAGATCCATCTCACGGATAAGTGTTTCACTCTTAACTCACTTGTCTTTAGGGTTATTTCACTCCAAGTCTACCAAATCCAATTTCTACCATAGGCTTGTAATAATTCTACCTCTCCACCATGGGAAACAATTTTGCAAATCAAGAGGACTTTTAGGGTCAAAATTTGGAATGGAGGTCAGCCGGAATGAATGAAATGAGAATGAACATGAAGATGAAAATGAGTACGAACATATAAATTATTAAGACAAAATTAGTCTAAATAAAAACTGGGAGAGAAGTTACTTATTTTTAATATTTATATCTCTCTTTTTTTTTTTTTTTATTATATCCCTTATTATATACTTTTTTTTTTCTTTTTCTTTTCTCTTTTTTTTTTTTTAGCAACTTCTCTCTCTGTTTTGTACACTTTTTTTTTTTTTATGTTAAATTGCATGCATGTACTCAAGATGAAGGCTCAAAAGGGTTTGCAATGGTAAAATGATTAGGTTTGTGTTTGGGAAATGCGGGTATGAAATCGAATGCCTCTATCATTTTTACAAAAATTGATTCGCTGAGCTTCGATTAAGAACGAGAACAAGTTCTAGAGAAATATGAACTAAGCAGATTCACTCAATTTAATAACTTAAGGTCCAAAAATCCTTCCAACAAGGCTCAAATCTCAATTAGTCAATCTCAAAAGTTAACAACCACATAGTCATAATTTCAAAGCACATCATCATTTACTATCTGTCAAAAACATGAGAATAACTAGTCTAAGTTCAACCCTCATTTAAAAGCATGAAAATTTTCTAAAAGCACTAGTACAATTTGAACTCTTCTACTAATTTTGAAAAAGGATGCAGGAGTATGACGATTCTAAGCCGGGAAAAATTTTTGAAAACCAGCTGAGATTGCAAGGAATTTATTAAAATTTTTTTTTTTTTTTAAGAGTTCGCCGCGGCGAAACATGCCCGAATGGCTTATTATTCGTGAAAGAGGAGGCTTCGCCGCGGCGAAACAAGAAGTTGGCCGCGGCGAAACAAGGCAGAAAGCGAAAATTCCTGTGCAATTTCAGCTCTTCAGCAACTAAACTCAAAATATTCACAATTAAACCAATCTATCAGTTCAAAAACACCTCAAAATCATCTAAATGCATGGATGCACGAGAAGCATTTGCTAAAATCCACAATATGGACCTCCCCCACACTTAAACACAACATTGTCCTCAATTTGTGAATTAGGGACAGCAAACAATGCAAGGAGGCTCAGAAGTGAAAATAGAACAAAGATTAAAGCAAGCTAATCAGAAATCATCCAAGTGAACAAGCGTAAAAACCAATGAGGCACCATAAAGTGTAAGAAACAATCCAGCCTCAAAACAACACAAGAAACAAAAGAACTAAAGAAAAGAACAGAAAACCACAAAAACAGAAAACTAAGACTGATGCTCAGGGTCAGCTGCTCCAGATCCTGACGGTCCTGCACCCGATGTGCCGGCTCCGTCCATACCCATATGGTGCTGTGGCTCCTCCTCCTCAGCCGGTAAAGTGAAGTTCAAACGATCCGCAAGCAAAGCATCAAAACGGCGGCGGTAGCGACGTTCTCGCTCATAGAGGGCATCACGGTCCTTCTGCCGCTTTATCTCCCGAATGAGTGTAACGCGAATCTGATGAACTTCCTCAGATAGCTCGTCAATATCATCGGCAAGCGTGTCTAAGGTGACGGGCTGGGGGGGTTCGGGAACATCAGGGCCTTCCTCGGCTGGATCAGTGGCGGCCTGGCCTGCACTAACATCGTATACAGGGTGGACAGGTGGGTGGGGTGCAATGGTGGGCAGTTTAAGGCGCTCAAACCGGAATAGAGGGGCAGGCTCAAAGTAGCTGTCATCATCAAATGTAGGAACTCCGCACTTGCGGAAAAGGTCAGAAACAAGATGGGGAAAGACAATGCTATTGGTGATTTTTTTGGTATTGACGGAAGAATGGAGGGCGGATTGAATGATTTCAGCTACGTCAAAGGATTTGCCGGTCATGAGGAGAAAAACAATAAGAGCTTGGCGTTTGGGGAGGTTCTGGAGGTGGGAAGTAGGTAGGATGTTATTGCAGACTAAGTGTAGCCACGGCTTTGCCTCAGGCCAAAAATCAGAACGTTTTAGGTACAGTTCAGCAGTGCGGGGACGATGCCAAGTGGCACCATCCCGGCATAGGGTCTGGAGGATCTCATCATAAGGATAATTATCACTATAATGGGAGTACTGAGAATTACGGACTACAGGAAGCCGGTAGTGGTCTCTTATGTTATAAATAGTGAAAGTGTAGTTCACAAGCTTGCCCCGGAAAGGAATGGATAGCATACCATGAAGACGGGCGTAGGTGTAGAAATGGCGGACAAAGACATCATTACCATTAGCTCGTGGGCGAGCCAATTCAAGCATTTGGGATTCCTGAAGTCTCTGGACAAAAGGATGGTCGGATGGTTCAAGGGGAAAGGCTCTCTCCCTATGGAGGGGGCGCTTGTCCACTACCCTATAGATAGAATCATAGGTTATGGGTCCCTCAGAGTCAGACTCAGACTCAGACACGGGTAAAGGTTCAGGGTCTGGGTTTTTGGTGCGAGGCATATCCTGAAGCAACAAACAGAAAGAACACTAATCACAACAAAAAGACCTACAACCTAAACAACACAGAAATGAACAAACTTAAAACCTAACAGTGGCAAACGGTTAGTTAATGATTCATAGGTTTTCAGAGGACTAAAAATTTTCAAAATTAAGCAAATACAGTAATTAAAAAGACAATGCACTATGAATCATTAGGTAACCTACAGGCCACGCAACTACACTAACCACAAACTAAGCCAAAAGCAAAAACCAGATCAAATAAACTAAGAAACCACTAAATTAAACTAAACTAAAGGAAAGAACAAGGGAGAAGGAAGGACATACCAATAGGAGAGGAGATACAGGCGCACGGCGAGAGGAAGAAAAATGGAACAGAAATTTTGAAGGAGGGGTAGGAGAAGTGATGGAAGGGGGACGGAAACACGAAACAGAGGACGAATGCGGACGGCGGCTGGGAGAAAGGGAAAAAAAAAAACAGAGAGAACGCTGAAGGAGAGACACACGCGGAGCAGGAGCGGAGGAAGACCGGAAGCTGAACACGAGGGGAACAGTTTTGAAGAATGAGAGAGGAATGAATGGGTTAACGGAGAGGGGGTGGGAAAAGACGAAAAGGGGTTCAGGGAAGAGGGGTGGGCGGTTCAGATAGGGGGCAGAAAGGGAAAAAACATGCGGAAATACGAGCCAGAAAACGAAACGCCTCAACGCAGAAACGGCACGTTCGCCGCGGCGAACAATGCCCGAGAAGAAACGAACGGAAGAAAGACGTTTCGCCGCGGCCAAATATAAGTTCGCCGCGGCGAAATAGTCCCGAGAGGAAACACACAGGAAGAAAGGCATTTCGCCGCGGCCAAACATAAGTTCGCCGCGGCCAAACACTCCCGAGAGGAAACACACAGGGACGGCCGAGTTTCGCCGCGGCGAAACACCACAGAACGCACAGAGAAAAACAAAAAACACTTAAACCCAGATAAACACAACAACCAACAACCAACAACAGACAAGGCTGGATATTTCAAAAACTTCAAAAATGCCTCAAAAGAGATCAAGAGGTGTTCAACAAATCCATGAATAGGCAGTATACCACAGATAAAATTCCTCAATCAAATTGAATCATATAATTCACTTAAAATACCAATTCATCAGGCATGAAACAAGATAGGAGAGAGATCAAAAACAACCAGGGGAGTCTTATTGAAATTAGCTATAACTACTCTACTTTCCTACTGAAGGGAGTCTCTCCCCCACACTCATTCAACATACAACACATGCAACATAACAAGATTAACAAATAAGCAAAAGCATGTAAATGAGTGAAGGAAAGAAACTACCAGGGAGCTAAGGAGGTTTCTGGTTCTCATGGTAGAGCTTCAACTGATGGCCATTAACTTTAAGGTTTGCTCCAGTTTTCTCATCGAGAAGCTCCACCATTCCAAAATTATGCACCTTTGTGACTGTGTAAGGTCCATCCCAACGGGTGTTGAACTTTCCATGCTTAAATTTGAATCTGGCCTTAAACATCAGCACTTTGTCTCCCACCTTGAAGTTCTTCCGTAGGAGACCCTTATCATGCACCAATTTTGTCTTCTCCTTGTAAAGTCTAGCGCTCTCATAAGCCTCCAATCTCAGTTCCTCAAGCTCTTGCAGCTGCAACTTCCTCTCCACCCCAGAAGATTGTAAATCCATGTTGCATTGTTTGACTGCCCAATATGCCTTATGCTCCAACTCTACTGGTAGATGGCATGCTTTGCCAAAGACTAAACGATAAGGAGACATTCCAATCGGCGACTTATAGGCAGTTCTGTAGGCCCACAATGCTTCCTCTAATCTTAGGCTCCAATCTTTCTTGGATGGTTTGACTATCTTCTCCAGCACTTGTTTCACTTCTCGATTGGACACTTCAGCTTGGCCATTGGTTTGGGGGTGATATGCAGTGGAGACTTTGTGGGTGACACCAAATTTAGAAAATAAGTTATCTACCACTTTATTACAAAAATGGGTACCTCTATCACTAACCACAGCCCTTGGAATCCCAAACCTACAGAAAATGTTGGACTTAAGAAACTTAGAAACCGCTTGGGCATCATCTTTTCTAGTAGGTACAGCCTCTATCCATTTGGAAACATAATCAACAGCTAGAAGAATGTATATAAAACCAAAGGAAGGAGGGAAGGGACCCATGAAATCAATCCCCCAAACATCAAAAATTTCGCAAAACAGTAAAGGTTGTTGAGGCATTTCATGTCTTTTACCTAACCCCCCAAAACGTTGACATTTGTCACAGGACCGACAAAAATCATAAGAATCTTTAAAAAGGGTTGGCCAGTAAAAACCAGAATCTAGAATTTTCCTAGATGTTCTCCTTGCACTGAAATGACCACCACAAACCATTGAATGACAAGCTGTAATGACAGACTCAAACTCTTCACTAGGCACACACTTTCTGATAACTTGGTCACTACATATCCGCCATAAGTGAGGGGCATCCAAGATGTAGTGCCTCGATTCGCTTTGAAGTTTTTGTGCCTGAAATTTAGACATGAAAGGAGGGGTGAGTCCGGTTATAAGATAATTAACAATATGCGCATACCAAGGCTCTTTAACAGCTAGAGCACATAATACTGAATCAGGAAAGGAATCACAGGTGAGTTCAGAAGAGTCTACTCCCCGTGTATCATCAGGTAGCCTACTTAAGTGATCGGCTACATGGTTCTCAGCCCCGGCTCTATCCCTTATTTCAATGTCAAATTCCTGAAGAAGTAATGTCCACCTAATCAACCGTGGCTTCGATTGTGGTTTCTTAAGAAGATAGCGAACAGCTGCATGATCAGTAAAAACAGTCACATGAGAATTTAACAAGTAAGGTCTAAACTTCTCTAAAGCGAAAACAACTGCAAATAGCTCTTTTTCTGTTGTGGTATAATTGACTTGAGCTGCATCCAGTGTTTTCGAAGCATAGGCAATGACTCTTGAGAGCTTCTCCTCCCTCTGGCCTAACATAGCTCCTACAGCAAAATTAGAAGCGTCACATGAAATTTCAAAGGGCATGGTCCAGTTGGGTGCAACAAGAATAGGAGGAGAAATGAGTTTAGATTTCAATTCACCAAAGGCAACTTTACAAGAATCATCGAAATCAAATTTCACATCTTTTTGTAAAAGCTTTGAGAGAGGTAAAGCAATCTTGCTAAAATCTTTTATAAATCGCCTATAGAATCCCGCATGACCCAAAAATGATCTAATATCTTTAACACAGGCAGGATAAGGCAAAGAAGATATAACCTCAATCTTAGCTTTATCAACTTCAATTCCCTTTTTAGAAATCAAATGTCCTAGAACTATCCCCTCATTGACCATGAAATGGCACTTTTCAAAGTTCAAAATCAAATTCTTTTCAATGCATCTTTTCAAAACCTTTTCAAGACTAGCAAGACAATCATCAAAAGAACCACCATAAACAGTAAAATCATCCATAAAGACTTCCATACATTCCTCTAAAAATTCACAGAATATAGCCATCATGCAACGTTGGAAAGTCCCTGGAGCGTTACATAACCCAAAAGGCATCCTACGATAGGCGAAGGTACCAAAAGGGCATGTAAAAGTGGTTTTATCTTGGTCCTCCGGTGCAATAGGTACTTGAAAGTACCCAGAGAAACCATCTAGAAAGCAGTAATGAGATTTGCCTGCAAGTCTCTCAAGCATCTGGTCTATGAAAGGAAGAGGGAAATGATCTTTCCGTGTGGCATCATTGAGTTTTCTATAATCTATGCACACACGCCAGGAATTCTGCACTCTTGTAGGAATAAGCTCATCCCTATCATTTCTAATAACAGTAACCCCACTCTTTTTTGGCACTACATGTATTGGACTAACCCACTCACTATCAGATATGGGATAGATGATCCCAGCACTTAGAAGTTTGGTAATTTCCTTTTTAACCACATCAAGAATCAGGGGTTTAGTCTTCTCTGGGGTTGTCTCACTGATTTTGAACCTTCACTAAGCAAGATTCTATGTGTGCAAATGGCTGGACTAATTCCAGGAATGTCCGCTAAAGTCCACCCAATAGCCCTCTTATGCTCTCTCAAAACAGTAAGGAGTCTTTCTTCCTCAACCTTAGATAGGGAGTTAGCTATAATGACCGGTAATCGCTCATCAGACTCTAGAAACATATTTCACAGTAGGGGGCAGGGGTTTCAACTCAAGAGTAGGTGGTTGCACAATAGATGGAATCAAATTATGAAGTTCAAGAGAGAAAAGATTACTCCCCTTTCCTTCAATCAGTGAAAATTCCTCAACCTTGCAGATAGCTTCCTCCTCCAAGCGTTGAACCAACTTGTAGTTGATCTACAGCAACTGCCTTAGAGGGAATCTCTTTCCATGACTTCGTCCTCCATATCTGAAATAGCAACAGAAAACCTTCCCCAAGGGAATTATCGCTGACAATAGAGGGATCAAAGTCTAAATTGGGGTCAAGGGAGGAAATAGAGAATGCATGTGGGAGGGAGAGCATACAATTAAACACAGTGCAATCAAGGCATGTATCTTTATCACCACATGAGCAAGAAGAAGGTGTAGAGTAAAGGGATGAAAAAGAAGAAATAATGTCATCCTCATCATCAGAAATAACTGAATAAAGTTCAGAACTAGAGGAATCATCTAGCAATTCAAACTCAGAACAGATATCATCAACAGCAACATCAATCATATTTACACCCAAGAGAGAATAGTCTTCATAAGGATGCCTCATTGCTTCATACATGTTAAAACAAACCTTATGATCTCCTACTTCCATAGTGATGGTACCTTCTTTCATGCTAATCATAGTGTTAGCAGTCCTCAAGAAGGGTCTACCAAGAATCAGTGTGGTGTCATGGACAAGCTCAGAGGACATATCAAGTACATAAAAATCAGCAGGAAAGACCAAATCCTTAACTTGAACCAAAATATCCTCTATGATGCCTTCCGGATACCTAATACTTCTATCAGCCAACTGGAGTACTACAGTGGTAGACTTAAGCGTCTTGACTCCTAGTGAAGTGTATACAGACTTAGGCATCACATTAATAGCTGCTCCTAGATCTAGTAAGGCTCCCCTTATAGAAACTTTTCCTATTGTGCAAGGGATGGTGAAGGATCCAGGGTCCTGGCATTTCACAGGGATTTGAGGCTTAAAACAGGCAGACACATTCGAGCTCACTTGGACTCTTTCATTTGGTCTAAACTTCCTCTTATGGGTACACAGGTCTTTAAGGTATTTAGCATAAGCAGGAACTCTCTTAACAAGATCAAGCAAAGGAATATTAACTTCCACTCTACTGAACAAATCAATCACATCTTTTTCAAATTTAGTTTCAGTCTTTCTTTTGCTTATCAAGTATGAATTAGGAAAAGGAAGGTCTTTGAGATTTACCTCTTTATCATTCAGCTTACCAGCTCCATGCTTAGATGACCCATCATGCTCCTTTGATGCTGCTTCCTCATAATTACTACTCTCAGATTTTGCTCCTTTGCTACTTAGAAGAGTTGACTTCTTTTCATCTAGCAATTCTCTCTCTTTTGCACTCTCAGAATTCTTAACTCTTGAATGTTTAGGAAGAGGCTTATCACACTCAATCTCCTCATCAACTGATTCCTCTTCCTCTTCACTGAATCTTACTTGCTTCCCACTTCGTAGCGCGATTGCATTCAAACCCTTTGGGTTTATGACGGTATTGGAAGGAATGGTGCCACTGCTTCTAGCTTGTTGCTCACTCATGTTGTTGGATAACTGAGTACATAGGAGTTTATGTTCTCAGATTTAGTCTCCCATTGCTCCATTCTCTTTTCCAAAGCACTAAATCTAGCATCATTCTTGGATGAATCTTGTTGAATTAGTGAAGCTAAGGAGTTGAACTGAGTAGCGTTGGCAGCCCTTTCTTCCTTCATTAAAGCCATCATATTTTGTAGGAGTTGATTTGTTTCATCCTTAGGTGGGACCGCAAGGGCTTGAGACTGGTTTTGGAACTGGTTTGAAGATGGACCAGCTCCTCCACTCTTCTGAAATCTATTTGGAGGTCTACTATCATCATTCCTCCAGCCCAATCGAGGGTTTGATTTCCACCCCTCATTGTAAGTGTTGGAATAGGGGTCCATTTTTGATTTGCGCCTTGGAAGACTGCGACACTTCCCATAACGGCCGGACAAACGCTAGATATATGCATGACTGATCCACATGTGTCACAACTAGGCGCGTAATGTCCATAGGAGGGATGGGCGATGCACACTCATATTTCTTCAATTCAGCAGTGATCAAAGATATT